>NW_019384444.1:404727-451869 GCF_000671375.1 Centruroides sculpturatus
CCCCCCTATAACACTGTTGATTATTCCGTTTTATATGAATTCCGTGTTGTACGAGTCACTTAGATTTTACAAATACGTTTTCCGGGCTGTGGACGGCTCAGGTATTTGTAAAATTTAAGTGACTCGTACAACATGGAATTCATATAAAACGGAATAATCAACAGTGTTATAGGGGGCGACTGTACTCATGTTGGGAAATTATCGAGAGGATGATGCCTTAAACTTTCTAAAGACAAATTTATTTTTATAATTATTAATTTTCTTCTTAACAAAAATAATTAATCAAGAGATAATTAGTTCTATTGCATTTAATTAATTATATTAGTCGAATATTCCGTGAATCAAAAATTTAAATATTAATCATTCATACTTACTCCTATCAAGTTTTGCTATAAGTTTGTTTAGTTAAATATTATTAATTAATATTTATAACGAAATAAATTATTTCAGTAAATAACAATTTTGATATCAGTTTTTAATATATATGACAAAGAACTTTTTAAAAAGTATTCTCATCGACTAAAATGAAAAATGCTTTTATAATAAAATTATTGTCATAAAATTTTTGTGACAAATCTCGCTTTAAATTAGAATAAAGAAATTGCAGTATTAGCATTATTATAACGAAATCTAAGAATTAAAAAACTATAATTTTTATAAAAGAATAAAAATAAAATTATTAGTAGCTGTAACTGTAATTCTTGGGATCTAACGAATTTAATCTTTTGCCTCCTCTCATTGAATAAAGAAAATGTTTCTTGCTTCTGTTTCTATATAGGTCTATTTCCTACGCTGCGATTCTTTGAGCTTTTGGTAGGCATTTAATGTGGTCATTATGATATTACATTTAAAACTCCGATGTAACGCATAATCTGGATAAAAATTCATACGAAAAATTTCTTCGAAAACTGATTTTATTTGAGAAATTAAAACTGGTGAGTCTAATCGAAAACGTTCCATTCGATAAGGATGACATCGTTCCAGTTTTAACATGAGAAGAAAAACATTTAATACGATCACTAATATTTTATTAATATTTATTTATTAAGTTTGTACTAATAAAGTTTTATTCGATTCCAACATCTCCTTGGTGGGGAAGAATTTTCTCAATAAACGTATTATGAAAATTATTGTTTTTAACTGAACGCTTCTTAAACGTTTTGCTGTCAAGACTCCGCAATTTCAAAATTTTACGGTCACTTTAGCTTAAATTTATAATTAATAAGGCAATCAGCATTAAGTAAGTTTTAAGCTTATATTATGAAGTGGCACATTTAAAAATATGCAAAATATTCATTTTCTGGTTAACTTTACATTTTATAGTATTTCGAGAAATGAAGAATATAATAACACAAAATTACTTTTATTTATTTCTTTTCAATTTTTACACTTAATTTGACCAAATGTTTCTGATGTTTTATTTTATTTTTCTAAACAATAGTTTACCTTAAAAACATGTCCATCCTAGTCACTTTCCTCCGGCTTAGAGTATTGTTAATTTACAAAACCAGCGATATTCAAAGTGTTAAAATTCAATTGAATAAAGGACGTTGAACAGTCTATCTTTAGTTAACACATCATTGTGTTTAAAAGATATATTTTTTTAAAAGTTTGTTTATGTTATAATGCCAAACTTGTTAAGAATTAAAATGAAAGTTTTCATATTTACCAATGTCTGTCAACTGATTATATAGTTGATGTTGTCCAGTAGAATATTATATAACATAGTGGCAAGCGGTATAGGGTCTAAGCTGATTTATTCCAGTAAACATCATATATGTTTCAGAGCAGTCTGAAGCAAGAGATAACTTATTAAGCGTGTATTGTTTAGCCATGGATAGCCATGTTGGACTTGTTGACGCATATTCATAACTTGAACTTTAGGAAAGTCAGTGCAAGGTCAATGACCCTCTCCAACATAAAAAAAAGCAAAATACCCTTTAATTTATTTTTAAAAAATGGAAGCACATTCTATAATATTTTATACTAGAAAAAAAAGGCACTAACTTTGTTTCAAAGTATAAGTTTATGTAGATTTTTTTTTAAAAAAAAGGGGCAATTTATTGCTCTGTCTTTGTAAATAAATCAATCAATTTGTATGTTAAATATTAAAGAAAATTCATTAACATTCTTCATATTTTCCTACATTTTTTTATTTATTTTGTTAAAGTTGTCATTTTTGTTTTTATTGATTCAATATTTGAACATAAAAAAAAAATGTTTCAAAATACATAAATAAGGATCATACACATCTTTGGAGAGTTGTAATCAACTTAATAATATTTAATTAAAAATAATTAATAAACAAAGTCGAAAATTCATTTGACAGAAACGTGTCAACACTTTATATTTAACATTAGATAAAATGACTTCAATAAAGAGAAAAATTTATTATGGTTTATGTCAAAATTGTAACATCAAAAATTGAAATATTTGTGACAATTATAATTAAAGAATATTATAAGAAAAAAAAAGCAAGGATTTGAATGAATNAAATATATAAATTGATTTAATTTTCAAGTTAATTTTCAAGATTAGAATCGAATACAGCTCGCAGTCCTAGTAAACCAACGAGTTAAATACAGTATATCAGGTAAATTCGTGAATTAATATATTGGTTCATATCAACATCAGATAAATGTTTAGTTAAATATATTGGTATATACTGTTACAGTTATATATTAGTTATTGTAGATATTTAAATATATGGATTCAGTTGTGCATGAAACAAACAGTTGCCAGCTTGATGTATCGGTGCAACAATATATATTTCTGATGAAATAAATTCAGTTTACGAATGATTAAAGTCATCAAAATTCAAAATTGTTATTAAATTAAACATAAGACAAGTTAATAAATTCAAATTTGAAAAGTGTGATTTAGAAATTGAAGCATTGGCAACACCGTAAAGCATCCGAGCATTGCGGAGAAACAAACCCCTTTTCCTGCCTCCTGTTATAATTTTTTTTAATATAAAAAAAAAGGGGTATTAAAAATTCTAAAGATCTTTATTCTTGACAAGCTCAATCGATATCGGAGAACACTTTTTCTAGAGACAGTTAGAACGACTCTGGATAGGACTAACAGCGATTACTGGAAGCGATAACACTATTGAAGGCGAGCACATACTGGGTATAGTTGTAGGTTTTACGATACATAGACGGCTTAAGGCAAGCGACGGAGAACCTTGCCAGTCAAGACCCACACCCGATCGAGGACATCGTAAAGCAGCAAGTCGAACGAAGGCTCACTGCCAGATAGGGAGTTAGGAGAGAGCAGCGAACAACCGATGGGATTCTGTGTAACACCCGGAGGGTTTAGAGGCGTCGTTCTGTATCCAGCTCATCCATAAATCTGACTCTACCACATCCCAACTTCTACTCTTTTCAAAGTTTCTCACTCCAAACGGCTCAACTAGCAACCGTTTACCGCTTATAAAAGATTTTTCGATGGATGCTTTAGATGTATTTTAAATAGATTATCGTACGCGCTTAGTACCTTAACCCGTTTAAAATTTTTACGAGGTTTCATTCGATATTCATACTTTTTATATTTATATATATATATATATATATATATATACATATATATATATATTTGCATTCGATTTATTTTTAATTATATTTTCTGTGCTAATTTTGGGCTATAGTATTTTGTATACAAGAGTACCATTTGTTTATTAATTGCAGAAGCTCCTCTAGTGGCAAAACTAGAACTATAGAAGCACTCTGGTGGCAATATTTTAAAATTATTTTATTTACAAGTTATATTATAAAAAATTGAACCGAAAGAGTTAATGGGATACCGAAAAGATGGCGAATCATTTTTTTTAAATTACAAATTCCATTCGACACCTTACAATTGTCAACTTTCTTAAGTTTGTAACATTTTCTTTCACGCCCGGAACCTGGTAATTAGATGAGAAGATAGGCGATTGACGCCCTTCTTCTAAGTATAGAAGGATTTTGGAAGCGGAACGAGATTTTCTAAATTAGAACTAATGTCGTACTTGGGTTCGGTAGATAAGTAAAAGTGTTAGGATATTTTTAAATCTAATTAAATAAAAATACATCCGGACAAAGCCATTTTGTTAGCATTCTGCGTAATTCTTTTTCATCAGATTGCCATGCGTGCTCTTTCAACGGTGTATTATCTATAGTCTATTTTAAATCATCATTAAGTACGTACGGCCTCACGTTAACATTGATAAAGTCACAGACCGACTTTTGTTCTGTTTGCTTCTGATAAATAAAACATTCGATTAAAATAATTACTATAATTAACCTTTTTTTACTATGTTCGGATTTAAAAAAAGTAAGATTCGAGATAGATTAAATCTTCATCGCGCTTTGCTAGAATAAATAAATAAAAAATAGTGATTTGTAAGATATTTAAAAATTAATTTTATGGTCGCCAGAGAGTTTTTAAATATTAATTCACGAAGAGGTGTTGATGTGGAAAAATGTTTAATGTTGATCTTTTCGGTTAAACCAAAAAACCATAAAAAGCCACCTTTTTTTTTTTAAAAATACACATTTATTTATCTAATTAATTTTAAAATATTTTGTGCTAATTTTGGGTTATAGAGCTTTTGTACATGAGTTGTACCGTGTTAATTAATCGTAGAAGCTCCTCTAGCGGCAAAACCAGAATCATAGAAGTACCTCTAGTGGCGAAATTTTTAAATTATTTTATTTTTATGTTATTTATGGATTAAAATATTTTTGAACTGAGAGTTGGCCGAGTCCCGAAAAGATGGCGAACCATTCTCAGAACATTTTCTTTTTCTTTTAACTTAATCCCTGACTACAGATCGCGATCTACTCTTAAAGACACGTCTTTCTTTTCTTTATCGTTTCGACAGTTCCCTAAACATAAATTGTGTAAAATGTATGATGAATAAAAGTTCGAAGAAAAAAAAAAAGAAAAAAATACAATTTTCTTAGGCCAATAAATTTTCTACACGGAACAATCGTTGCGACATTTTTAAACGAAAGCCATGCCGACATTTTAAACCTTTGATGATCACCTTATCATTCTAGTCAGACGTTTAAGTAATTAACTGCATAAATTTCGATCGTCGGCATTGACCTTTCGATAAATATAACATCCGAAACACAGGTGAATGATAAAGAATAGGGTGAACACGCATTACGAGACACGGGAAGGTGACAGCCCTCATCGACCGTTCTTCCACCTGGCAAGAGAACACTGTTGTTCATATGTCAATATTGTCCCGGATCAAACGGCGTGAGGACCCAT
This sequence comes from Centruroides sculpturatus, assembly GCF_000671375.1. Classification (NCBI taxonomy): domain Eukaryota; kingdom Metazoa; phylum Arthropoda; class Arachnida; order Scorpiones; family Buthidae; genus Centruroides; species Centruroides sculpturatus. Next base: position 409,990 of record NW_019384444.1, read on the forward strand.
AATTTCGCCGCTCGACCCCGTCATTATATCCACAACCGACACAAAGGGACAATTAAGGACAGCCTCGCGGACTGAAAAGGGGGAGGCAAAACAACACACGTTCTCTTGACACTAAAAAAAATCTACCATCGATTCCTAACTGTCAGCTAGGCCTAACGGCATCGACTGTCCATTGTTGAACCTTTAAGCGCTTTTCGGAGAAATTTCTGACGTTGACAGAAACGATGGAAGGAAGAGAGAAAGAGGGAGGGAAAGAGAGAGAGAGAGAGAGAACGAAAAAAGAAAGAATATTTTCAGAATATCGTGTCTGGAGTGTCAAATAGTTCGGATCGATTTGGCTAGTGTCAGAATGTTAGTTTGGTTGATCCGAAAGCGTATTAATTGCTTGATTTCCTAAAACCCTCATCGTATAGAAATTTATGGAGTCGGATAAAAAAGAAACTCGACTTTATTTCAGAAAGTTTATTTTAAACACTTAGATTATTTTTGATAATTATTTAGAATATAAAATAAATAATTTTTTTTATTCCATAAACATTAATTAATTAAAGTAAAAATTTGATAAATTTATTAAATTATTAATTACGCAATTTAGAAAAATTTTGGATAATAAATGAATTAAATTCTAAATAATCTGGTACTAAATAAAATCGTGCTGTCCCCTTGCGTTAAAATTTCTTTATATTAATTTATCTCTAATAGTGTTGCCAATTTATATAATTTCTAGATATTATAATTTACTTGAAGAATTACAAATAAATTTTAACAGATGTATTTCTTTATTTTAGTTATTATTATTTGAAAAAAAATATATATTAAATAAATATATTCTATTTAAATATTTACACATATCAACTGTTATCTTATCCTAAAACTTATTTTGAATGCAATCTGGTGGATTTTAGTAGTGTACTTAGTGGATTTTTATTTATAGAGTTGGCAACATTGCTACTGGCAATTCTGAAGAATTCAGTTTAACTAAATGGATCCCGAATGCTTTTTTTTTCTTTTACTTTTCTTTTTAGAATAAAAATTTTATAATTTATCATTATACATTTTTAACCCATTAAGAAACACCGCAGTTTTTGTTAAATTAAATAAAATCAATTTGAGTTAATTATGTTCCGATTTTCAAGTGATTATATATAATTTTACAAATTTAAATGCTAAAAATTAAATTCTCTTCAAGTTAAATAACTTTCTTTCTCGAGTCGCGCTTCATAAATTAACTATTTATATCATTATAACAGCAATTAAACAGCGACTATAAACGGTATTTGCGGAGAGATAAAAGTCCTGTTAAGAGTGATAGCGGAACAATTAGTAAGTATAATGAAACGGCATTAATTTCTGCAAATATAAATTGATTATTAGTGACATAACTTAATAAATCAGATTATAATTCTCCTTCCCGATATCAGTGAAGTGCAATAGGATTGCTATACATAAATAAATGGAGTGACGAATGATCAGTAAATAAGACAAACGAGCCAAACGCTTCTTGCAGCATTAAAGTGTCTGCCGAAACCAGAAGCCGAAGTGTGACCTCTTACTTAATAATTCACGCCTACCAAACTTTGTTTCTCCCGCTGGTAAACATCACCAACACGTGTTCCTCTCTATTATTCATAGTTACGCCGAAAGTGACCACCAGAGGGACACAAGTCATTCCATTCTAGCAAGAAGTCCGAAATGATAATGCCGCTAGCGCCTCCTAACTTTTCTTCACTTTTTAGCTAATTTATTTATTTTTTAAAAAAAATATATAAATATGGCGCCCGTAAACATTTCGTTTCTATAATTATGTTCAAACTCCGACACTAAAAATTACTTAAATTATTCCAAAGCTTTACTTACGCAAAGGCATTCTAACAACAGTATTCAATTATTAACATAGGCTTAGTCATTCTCGAATAACTAAACATATGGAGAAATTCTATTAAAGAGCCATAAAAATCCCAAGTGGTTCCTAAGTTTTATTTTTGATGGAAAAAAATTATAATTGTTTTTTGTAATTTTTAACCTCCATTGCGTGAAAACAACTCGGAGAAACTTAATTATCATAAAGAAAAAAAGAAAAGATAGTCCATGAAAATACAAATTTATGATAAAGTTTAACTAACTCAAATAAATTTATTTTTTCTTTAAAAAAAAAAAAAAGAGCAAATAAGTTGTCGGAAATTTCTGTCTGTAGCCAATAGAAACCAAAAATTAAAATAATATAATTGACCCGGGGAGGAGAAAACCCGATTAACCGAAATTAAGTTTTTATTAAGAGGCAACTGCTTGTTTTTCCAACCTTTCAAATTACATTTTCAGGATTTAATGTCTCGTTTCTTATAAATGACCTTAAAAGTGCAGACGGCTTAACAAGTTAAAAGATGCAATCCAAATTAATGTCAAACTGCTTGTTTCTTTTTGTATTTTCCCCCCTCTTCTTTGCCATTTCTTTAACTGGAAATCGAAACAAAATGTCAACTTTATCCAACGAAAAAAAAAAATTATTTAACTTAGATCTAAAATCTGTGTTTTAATCTTCGAAATTTTAAAATATATTCGACTTGTAATCATATTGCAAAGTAGGATTTGGGGTTTAAATTGAGTCTGACAGTGTGCAAAATGCGAATCATTAACAACGTTATAATCAATGAGTGAATCTTAAAGCTCTTTGCATGCTCTTATGCAATCTCGTATCTCAAAAAACCAATAATTGTACGAATCATTTGTATTTAAAAAATCCAAAATTTCAGCAAAAAAATATACAAAACTCTTAAGTTTCGAGTAATTTACGTTAATCAAAATTTGTGATGTCAGTAAAATTCTATCGGTTAAACTCAGTAAAATTAATCATTTTGATGTTAATGCTTAACATTTAAGCAATTTTAGACGAGTGTAGATCTAATTCTAATGTCCAAAATAGTAGAATTGATGGACAAAAGATATTTCAATCAACAATTTTTCATTTGAATGCCGATCAAATATTTTTGAATTCCCTTCAAGGCCTTACAAACTCAGCAATTCTTTAGGCTGAAGATAACTTAGAAATATTTCTGGTTTAAACCTTTGCCTAAATACGAGAAGAATGTTACTTTGCCATCATTAATTTATCTCCTGTGACAACTTAAATATTTTGTGATATCTTGGGAATAATTTAAGCCCACTTTAGCACGTTCAGCGCTTTCTTCTCAAAACCGATTCTAGATGAATTTCTACTTGAAAATTTATCTATCCGACTGAAAATTAATGTAGATTTTAAACCGCGTTTATTATTATTTTGTCATTTGTCGAGATTTATTTAGGATAAACGGGTGTAAAGAATTGTTTAAGCTATACTAAATTCAGTTTAGTTTGCCGCTTTGCGCGATTAATTCGATTTCTAATGCAATTAAAACCTATCAAAAAGTGATTTTCGTCATCGTGAGGCTAACAAATTGACTATTTTCAAGTCTTTGATGCGTGAAATCGCTACAATTTTTTCCCGCATGTTTATTATGAATGGAAGCTTAATAAGGAAGCATTTTGATAGAACATTAATCATTTTTTTTCCTATAGTATTGAGTGTTAATCGGTCTTAAAATACTTAAAAACTCTAGAATACAGAACTAGAAACTGTTAAGAATATTAAGAAATAACATAAAACATTAAAAAAAACTCACTTTTGCCCATGTTTTAAGACAGATATAAGTATAGATACAAGCTTCACTTCAACAGAACTGAGTATTAATTAAGACCTTATATGACTTATAAGTTCAATACTATAAAACTAGATACTGTTACAAATAATAAGAAATGGTTTAAAATACGAAAAAAGTATAAAAATTAAGATTTTATTTTATATTTAAGTTTATTTCTTACATTGCATTCTACTTCAGTTCAGGATATATTCAACAGAATTTATCATTTTGAATAATTCAGAATTCAGAATACTTAAAAATTTCACAAAATTTTACATTTATTAAGTTAGAAATTTACTAATTTAGTTATTATCATATATATCACTAACTTAAGTTCTTAAGTTTATTGCTTCTACTTCAGTTGCAAGTAAATTTCAGTTTAAAAATAGTTTGAAATGATTTGATTTTATGCATGATAGAGAGTTGCCAACTTGACTTTAAGAAAGTTCAAAGTTTACTTTGACTTTAAATGAATTAAATAATTTATAAAATATTATTAATAATTTGGGCATTCTTATTCAAAGATTCTGTTAAGATTACCTTTAAAATAGATGTTAATAAACTATTTAATATTTTAAAATTAATTTTTATTTCATAATTTTGTGGGCTTAATTTAAATATTAAATCAATTCATTGTAATATTAAATTGAAGTTTAACTAGAATAGGATATGTCAGAGAAAGATGGCTCAATATTTTCACATTAGAAGTCTTTTAAGTTCATTATTTTATGATGATTTTGAAAGATTGCATATCGTAATTTTGTAAAATGTTTTCATATAAAAGGGGAATTCTTTATAATTTGAAGGAATGCACGTTGCAATTCTCCAAATTGTCTTCATCAAATACGGGATGATTGCATTATATTTTATACGTCAAATTATTCTATGCGAAAAATTTGAAAACTTGCATATTGCAGTCCTTCAAATACTTTCGCAAAATAGAGATGATTGCATATTGCAACATCATTTAAAAATAATTTAAATCCTATTTTCATAACGAACATTTCGTTTACAAGTTCAAAAACAAGCATACTTTGTTTACTAAATGCGAAATTTTATTTTATATTTTATAAATATATCAAATAGAGAGTTTAAAAAATGTACCGTTTAATCTATTAAAATATCATGTAGAAAATTTAAAAACCTTTCATTAAAATAAGGATAGTGAAAGCCCCATCAACAAGTCGATATAAAGGTGAAGATAATAGGTAAGTAGAGCTAACCCATGTTGCATAAGTGACCCAGGGCATGACCACACGCTGTCATTATTCAGTAGCGCAAAGGGGAAGGTTAGATTTATTCCTTAATTAATAATCAACCGAACCATACAATTACCTTCCCGCTAATATCCCAGGGGCTGTCAATCTGTTGCCCCGTATAGTTTACTCGTTATATAGATCTGGATCTACTGCATACGCTAGGCACTGTACTGTACAGTACATCTTAAATCTGTTGAAAAATCTAGAAAGTAACCTTTTCTTTTTATTCTAGCTATATTCTCTGAGCCTAAGATTAAATTAGAATATAACTTATTTTTTTTTGTTACTAATGTCAGAATATAAACTTACAATTTATGCAAGCTGTATTGACATATCTCATCGATATGGCACCAAGATATCATGGATTATGGCATAATGATCGCGTGGTTACTCATCGACTTAGTGCTATGATATCCCAGATTGTGATACTATGTTCAAGTGGTTACTCATCGGAATGGCACTATACTACTATAATATGGTCTTACGATATCATACAGCTAAACCGATAAAGAACAGTAGTATCTACCAATATGACATGATCTAATCAATTATGGCACGGAGCCTTTCAGCTATGGCTGTAAGAGAACTACATCAGTATAATATAAAAGATAATGGCACTATGAGAATTGCCAATTTTGGCATTAAGTCCTTATCAATTAGGTACAAAATTCTCATAAATTATTGTTTAGACTACAACATTACAAACCACGACATTATGATACGAAAAACAACGAGATTCATCAATTAGCATTACAAAATAGCAATATTATATCATAGACCATAATATTATATTAAGAACGATGATGATATGACACTAAGAATTCATCAATTACGGCATCAAAATAACACAAAATATAACACTACCTTGATACTATGATTTTGTAGAATACGGCACTAAAAGATGACATTAAATGCTTCAATAATTGAAAATGAGAAGATTTATATAAATGTAGTTTTTGTATAAAGTACTGTTTTGTTTCATAAGCAAGTAAGAACGAAGATCGGTAAACACGTCGTTGGACAATCTGTTGTGGTGCATCAAAGCGTGAATCGATGTCGATCTGTTGATTGTCAATTATTCAAAAGCGTAGCACAATAATCCTCGGCGACGATTGAAGAAATACAAAAAAATAAAAATAAAAATAAAAAAAAACAAGAACACCGATCTATAAAGACTTATTTTGTTGTTTTTCTTTTACAAGATGATAGAAAACCCGTTCAATATTTAATAGAATTTGAAATTAGTTTTTGCTGAGTTTCTATAGTTAATTTTTGGTTAAACAAACACCCCAACGAAAATAAAATGCTTTACGATTTCCAATTACTGTTGTGTCTTCGTTGCTTATATAGACCCTCTCTTTTTATTATTATTTTTTTTCTTCTTATATTATTAATAATTCAAAAGACGTAGAAGAAAATTTTTAAATATTTCAAAAATCATTTTTATATCCCCTTAAACAAGATTGGAATTAAATAATATCGAATTTCTTGTTGAGGTAATCTAAAGAAATATTGAATTATTTACAAAATTTATATACGATTCGTCTCGTTTTCTATTATTTTCCCTCTAATGTTAAAAACATTGGTTATATTTTAAAAACTAAGAAGAAAAAAAAAGAAAACAAGAAAGAGATCCTTCTTACCTTGGCTGTGCCTGCTGTTCAAATAATCATCTTTGCAAATGAACCTATTCTCGTCTAGTACATAAAGTTCTTCTCCCGTAGACAGTTGTTTCCGACATACGAGACATGTGAAACATTTTAGATGAAATACTTTACTTCTAGCCCTCCTAACTAGATCGGTGGGTGATATACCCTGAGCACATCCTGCACACTTTGTACCGTATCTCCTGCAATATATAAAAATAACATTTTGATATTAATATCTCATCTTCTTCCGTAATTTCTCTACGATACACAGAGCATTTAAGATGAAAACTTAAGAAAATATCTTAATTAAACTGTTATAATAGTTTTTACCACTATTAAAAATAGTAATTTTAAGTCAAAGAAAATTATGCAAAGCGGAAAAATAACTAAATTTCGGGGGTTATTTTGCATATTTCAACACTTCTTATTCTATTAAGTAAAGCAATGATTGCATTTTAAGTTTAAATTTAACTTTTTCTTTTCACTAATTTAAACATCCCTCTTTGGCATCTCTCCTGAAATTATTCAACTTAAGACACTTATTTTTAAAATATAAATTAAATAATTATAATTATAAATATGTAAGCTTCTATATTAACTAATTCATATCTTGTTTTTAAGATTTATAAATTTATATTGAAAAAAAAATTACTAAATTTAGAGTACGTAATTAGTAATTTAATAATCTATAAATTATGAAGAGTGCTAGACTACTGTTTTATTATTAATTAATAATTTACATCCAAAAATATAGTTAGACAATTATATTTAAGTTTATAAATTCTAGAAAAAAGTTGAAGAATGTCTGAAATTAAATATTGTTTAACAATATTGCCTTGAGGCTATTTACAAAATATATTTTAGTGAAACGTTAGCAAAATTTCTATAGATAATGATAAAACTTTAAGATAAACTTTTATAAGCTGACAATTAAAATAAATCTAGTAAAGATAATTAAAAAATTAATATTATTTTTATTATAAACAATATTTTATTCAGTAAATTAATACATTAAAGGTAGAATAAAGGTAAAATACAGTACATATAAAAGGTAGAATATTTATTAATTTTTATTAAAAAATTCGCATTGCTTAGAGTAGGAAATGNTAATTTTTTGCAAATTTCTCTATCAGTTCAGTGTGATACTTTCATCTATCAAAAAGCCAAGTTATAAATCTATTAAGAGACAAATAGCTTTATAATATATATAAACATTTTAATCCCACGCGATACTCCCGTATCCGAGTTTAGGACGATGTTGTCATATAGGTTCTTCCCAGTTAAGGCCTTTAATGTTTAGTTTATGAAGACAAAATTGGCCTCGGTTGACTTTACCACTGACCACATAATGATGTTAGACCTACGCTATAATCTGGACTCATGAGAGTGTGGGGTGCGTGAAGTGCATGAAATGGGGCGTGGTAGTGTCACGGAGAAGAGGGGGGAAAGCACTACGACCTCGTTTGCCAACTATGCTCTATGTAACTCTATTGTCTTCTAGTAGCTTAACTTTTACTGCCAAAAGTGAGGTCAACGTTAAAGGTTGACTTTCTTCTCTTTGCTTCCGGTTTCACCTGAGAACGTCGGCATCTAAATGGGCCACTGTATTGAGGTTTATAAAGTAAAGAATGAAACTAGAATCGCTTTTATATTTTAATTCTTCTCATACTTCCTATATGATATATCTGTTTTAACTACAATGTACTCTTACAATGCTTTTTTTTTTATCTACATTATGATTAATCTGGTTCTAAATAAATATAGCCTATCCTTTTCAGGAATTTTCTAGATTTTTACATTGATTCAAACTCTTTAAGAATATTACTGGATTTCTACAATGATTACATAGATTCTTTTTCAAATACTGGCAGTCATTATAGAAAACTGGAAACCTTGTTATAAATCTTAGCTTTATTAAAAAAAGATACTAATTTCCTATAGTGACTACCAACTTTTGTAGTTAGGTTCTTAGATTTCTATGCCTATTCTTTCCTTTCTAACAAAGTTCCTAGTTTTCTATGGTGATTCCTAACTATGTAAGAAGTTTTCTAGTGTTTGCCAGTTTTATAACAAGACTGTAGATTCGTAGGATGATTCCTAACTTTATAACAGAGTAATTTGATAGAATTTCTCCTTGAGAAGAGATCCTCCTTCGGTATCTCTCGCGTGCATCGTAATGAAGGCCTATATAAATGGTGCACGACTTCCTTGTTTGCTTTCTATCTATTTATCTGATTTTATAATGAATTCTGTGTTAGGCTAATTATGTGGTTTATAACTTACCGTCAATGACTTTTTTTATACAAAGATAAAACGAAAAAATTATACTCTACTTTTAAATAATGGTAATTTATAATTCATCACGTATAACCCGCATCAGTTTGCTATCTTAAAAAAAAAAAGAAAGAGGGGTAGAGAAATAGTAAAAGTTTCGAATATTATCACGACTTCAACTATAAATAAAGTTATTTTTAATATAAGTTTTTAGTAAATTGCACTAAAATATTTGTTAAAAATCTTCATAAGAATTGCAATTTTTAGCTTGAAATTCGGTTTGACCTAGTTTAATCATGTCAGAGATTGACTCTAATCTAAGATCGTAGATTTTTCTCTATTCAACTCTTCATCAAAATGTGACTTTTGTACGCCGAAAGACAAATTTCAGTTGAACATTAAGACAAGGTAATCTACAGAAGACGTGTCCTTGCCCTGATTTCATAACAACGGGGTATTTCCTCGACATTTAAATAGAGAGAGAGAGAAAAAAAAACGCGATAAACTATCAAAATTTAACATCAAAAAATAGTTTAAAAACGATTGAAATATCATTAAAATATTTATTAATTTAATTAAAAATTGATATTTTTATTCATAAAATTGTCTTAAAAATATTATACAAATTACGTCTTAGATGTATTTAAAATGTTTGACTACATTCTACCGAGGAAGAATTCTAAAGTTAAAGAAAAATGGCTGAGAGGTGATCGTGACTATAATCACGTGACAAACCAGATAGTCACACGCTGTACAATCTGCTTTATTACTTTGTCCTTTAGGAAATAAAGCACGTATGAATCAAAAAATAAAAAAATAAAAATAAATAAACCAGGAAATATCAAGAAAAAAAGAAGTTTTACTGATGTAACCATGCAGGTTGTTTTAAAATTGATGTGCAAAATTGTATGATAAATCGATCTTAAATCGTCGATTATATAAAATTATCGTTTATATATTTTTTTATGTAAAAAAAAAAAATAGAAAATAAAAGATTATGGAGCACATTTTTATAATTTTTAACTCGAAAATAAAATTGAAATTTTTGTGTTTTAATTACATTTAAAATTAACAATTTAATTTATAAAATATTATTAATAATTTGGGCATTCTTATTCAAAGATTCTGTTAAGATTACCTTTAAAATAGATGTTAATAAACTATTTAATATTTTAAAATTAATTTTTATTTCATAATTTTGTGGGCTTAATTTAAATATTAAATCAATTCATTGTAATATTAAATTGAAGTTTAACTAGAATAGGATATGTCAGAGAAAGATGGCTCAATATTTTCACATTAGAAGTCTTTTAAGTTCATTATTTTATGATGATTTTGAAAGATTGCATATCATAATTTTGTAAAATGTTTTCATATAAAAGGGGAATTCTTTATAATTTGAAGGAATGCACGTTGCAATTCTCCAAATTGTCTTCATCAAATACGGGATGATTGCATTATATTTTATACGTCAAATTATTCTATGCGAAAAATTTGAAAACTTGCATATTGCAGTCCTTCAAATACTTTCGCAAAATAGAGATGATTGCATATTGCAACATCATTTAAAAATAATTTAAATCCTATTTTCATAACGAACATTTCGTTTACAAGTTCAAAAACAAGCATACTTTGTTTACTAAATGCGAAATTTTATTTTATATTTTATAAATATATCAAATAGAGAGTTTAAAAAATGTACCGTTTAATCTATTAAAATATCACGTAGAAAATTTAAAAACCTTTCATTAAAATAAGGATAGTGAAAGCCCCATCAACAAGTCGATATAAAGGTGAAGATAATAGGTAAGTAGAGCTAACCCATGTTGCATAAGTGACCCAGGGCATGACCACACGCTGTCATTATTCAGTAGCGCAAAGGGGAAGGTTAGATTTATTCCTTAATTAATAATCAACCGAACCATACAATTACCTTCCCGCTAATATCCCAGGGGCTGTCAATCTGTTGCCCCGTATAGTTTACTCGTTATATAGATCTGGATCTACTGCATACGCTAGGCACTGTACTGTACAGTACATCTTAAATCTGTTGAAAAATCTAGAAAGTAACCTTTTCTTTTTATTCTAGCTATATTCTCTGAGCCTAAGATTAAATTAGAATATAACTTATTTTTTTTTGTTACTAATGTCAGAATATAAACTTACAATTTATGCAAGCTGTATTGACATATCTCATCGATATGGCACCAAGATATCATGGATTATGGCATAATGATCGCGTGGTTACTCATCGACTTAGTGCTATGATATCCCAGATTGTGATACTATGTTCAAGTGGTTACTCATCGGAATGGCACTATACTACTATAATATGGTCTTACGATATCATACAGCTAAACCGATAAAGAACAGTAGTATCTACCAATATGACATGATCTAATCAATTATGGCACGGAGCCTTTCAGCTATGGCTGTAAGAGAACTACATCAGTATAATATAAAAGATAATGGCACTATGAGAATTGCCAATTTTGGCATTAAGTCCTTATCAATTAGGTACAAAATTCTCATAAATTATTGTTTAGACTACAACATTACAAACCACGACATTATGATACGAAAAACAACGAGATTCATCAATTAGCATTACAAAATAGCAATATTATATCATAGACCATAATATTATATTAAGAACGATGATGATATGACACTAAGAATTCATCAATTACGGCATCAAAATAACACAAAATATAACACTACCTTGATACTATGATTTTGTAGAATACGGCACTAAAAGATGACATTAAATGCTTCAATAATTGAAAATGAGAAGATTTATATAAATGTAGTTTTTGTATAAAGTACTGTTTTGTTTCATAAGCAAGTAAGAACGAAGATCGGTAAACACGTCGTTGGACAATCTGTTGTGGTGCATCAAAGCGTGAATCGATGTCGATCTGTTGATTGTCAATTATTCAAAAGCGTAGCACAATAATCCTCGGCGACGATTGAAGAAATACAAAAAAATAAAAATAAAAATAAAAAAAAACAAGAACACCGATCTATAAAGACTTATTTTGTTGTTTTTCTTTTACAAGATGATAGAAAACCCGTTCAATATTTAATAGAATTTGAAATTAGTTTTTGCTGAGTTTCTATAGTTAATTTTTGGTTAAACAAACACCCCAACGAAAATAAAATGCTTTACGATTTCCAATTACTGTTGTGTCTTCGTTGCTTATATAGACCCTCTCTTTTTATTATTATTTTTTTTCTTCTTATATTATTAATAATTCAAAAGACGTAGAAGAAAATTTTTAAATATTTCAAAAATCATTTTTATATCCCCTTAAACAAGATTGGAATTAAATAATATCGAATTTCTTGTTGAGGTAATCTAAAGAAATATTGAATTATTTACAAAATTTATATACGATTCGTCTCGTTTTCTATTATTTTCCCTCTAATGTTAAAAACATTGGTTATATTTTAAAAACTAAGAAGAAAAAAAAAGAAAACAAGAAAGAGATCCTTCTTACCTTGGCTGTGCCTGCTGTTCAAATAATCATCTTTGCAAATGAACCTATTCTCGTCTAGTACATAAAGTTCTTCTCCCGTAGACAGTTGTTTCCGACATACGAGACATGTGAAACATTTTAGATGAAATACTTTACTTCTAGCCCTCCTAACTAGATCGGTGGGTGATATACCCTGAGCACATCCTGCACACTTTGTACCGTATCTCCTGCAATATATAAAAATAACATTTTGATATTAATATCTCATCTTCTTCCGTAATTTCTCTACGATACACAGAGCATTTAAGATGAAAACTTAAGAAAATATCTTAATTAAACTGTTATAATAGTTTTTACCACTATTAAAAATAGTAATTTTAAGTCAAAGAAAATTATGCAAAGCGGAAAAATAACTAAATTTCGGGGGTTATTTTGCATATTTCAACACTTCTTATTCTATTAAGTAAAGCAATGATTGCATTTTAAGTTTAAATTTAACTTTTTCTTTTCACTAATTTAAACATCCCTCTTTGGCATCTCTCCTGAAATTATTCAACTTAAGACACTTATTTTTAAAATATAAATTAAATAATTATAATTATAAATATGTAAGCTTCTATATTAACTAATTCATATCTTGTTTTTAAGATTTATAAATTTATATTGAAAAAAAAATTACTAAATTTAGAGTACGTAATTAGTAATTTAATAATCTATAAATTATGAAGAGTGCTAGACTACTGTTTTATTATTAATTAATAATTTACATCCAAAAATATAGTTAGACAATTATATTTAAGTTTATAAATTCTAGAAAAAAGTTGAAGAATGTCTGAAATTAAATATTGTTTAACAATATTGCCTTGAGGCTATTTACAAAATATATTTTAGTGAAACGTTAGCAAAATTTCTATAGATAATGATAAAACTTTAAGATAAACTTTTATAAGCTGACAATTAAAATAAATCTAGTAAAGATAATTAAAAAATTAATATTATTTTTATTATAAACAATATTTTATTCAGTAAATTAATACATTAAAGGTAGAATAAAGGTAAAATACAGTACATATAAAAGGTAGAATATTTATTAATTTTTATTAAAAAATTCGCATTGCTTAGAGTAGGAAATGTTTAAAATATGTTTATTTTAATGCTTTTAAAATATTTTAAGTAATAAAACTTAAAAAACTTCAGAGAAAAATAAAATAATACTATTTAAAGTTTGAATTACTAAATATAAACCATGCTTATGAATCAGTTGAAATTATAATAAAAATTTATATATTTCAACAAGAGCCTATTTATAGTTTAATTTAACTTATTTACTGTCAGAAAATTACAAATCTGTTTCTTTCAGTCGAGTCTAGACATAATAAATTTATAATTTCTAAAATTTGTTGTACAAGTTTTGATATGCAAATCTGTTTTAAAACGGAAGCTATTTTAAAAAGTTCAAAAATATTTGCATATCAAAACCATGATTTAAAACTATATAACAAACATTAAAATTATAATCTGTACGGCATTCAAAAGTCAAATTTTCTTAATTTAAACAAACTGACGTTTAAAAACTTTATTATTTCGTCATTTAGAAGTATTTATATAAGCCTCTTAACTAGAATATAAACGTTTTCTTGTAAAGTAAATCGTGACAATATCTTGTTGCTGTAAAATTCGACCCATCTTTTCCATTCTGTTCTGACTTTATTATCGTTTACAGCACGTAAAAGAGCAACATTAGAAGATATATTCGACGTCGACATCGAAGAAGCCTCGGGGCTTTATTTTTTTTTTCTTTACTAAAGAATGACAAACTGCTCGAGATGTCAAGTAATTGCTAGCTAAGGTGGAAGAGTAAAACTCGATAAGAATGGTATCCTTATTGAAAAAAAAAAATGGCAAAAAAATCACTGTTGTGCATAAATCTCAAATATTTGAGTTTATTGGATGTAGAAAGATGTAAAGAACATGGTTTAATTATGTCGATTTTTGGCATGTTTAGAAAAGGAGGGAGATCATGAAGAGCGTGACGTGTATGAAAATGCTACGGGGAGAAGGCGTAGTCCGAATCTGAAGCACGAACCACCCCTATAAACAGCATGTATAAGGGGGGTAAAAAGGAGGAAAAGTTATGGAGGAAAGGATAATAAAACTCGGGCAGTTTGGAAAACAATGAGTCGTGCGTGCTATCTCGTTGTTCCATCTGGACATTACACGGCGTTTAGAGCTGTAGTGTCTTCGCTGCTACTCGTTCGTGATGTTGCACGAGTCCATACTGTTGTTACTATCATTAGGAACGTTTGGTCTTTTCCTGTTTGGATTGTTTGCTACTGGGTTGTAGGCTTGACGTTAGTAGGAAATGTTCGTTTTTACATCTTGTAAGGATGGTACTCTGTGAAATATTCTTACGAAATGATTGTATAGATGTGATGCCTCATTTTTTTTATCTATTAGGTGATAAATAATAATTCTCTTACCATAAATTGTACCTGGTGAAAGCGTTTACGCCTACAAATAGGTCTATTTACGAGGAAGAAATGATGTTGTCAATTACTAGAAAAAATAGGGGCACGCCAAATTATAGTTATAACAATAGCTCTAGACGCGAATAAAGTTGCGAGTTAAATTTGGATTCCTCTTTACCTCAGATCCTGTGCAGAAAGTTGTTTTATATAAGCAAAAAAACAATAGTTTTTCTTATATGTAAGTACACTATTATGCATAATAAATAGTAGATATACCTGTTTGAAGCTCAGTTTATAACTTTAAAGGTTACTAAATGATACGAAGCGAATTACAATAAAAAATTCATGGAGTAAGTGGTTTGAATTGTTAAGATAGGATAGGTGTGGTCCATACTTTAGTGCTTAGAGAAGTTAAATCCGAAGTTCGTTTTCTACCTAAAAGAGTTTTCCATTAATACAACCTGATTTTAAATTCTTTAAGTGATTTATACATTACTATAACCTTCTATTTGCATTATTCAAAAAACAAAAAAAAAATGTATAGCAAAATGTTGCTATACAAATAAACATTATAAGGCTTTAAACAAGACTACTTTTTTTAATATATTAAAATAAAGTCTGAGATATCGCTAACTTAAGAACGATTATTTAAGAAAAAGAATATATAAGTTAACATATCCCCGCCTATTTCAATTTCTAAACCAATCATTGTTCAGATAATCATATTTCAAATTGATAATCTTCAAAATTTTTATGTTTGATATCTTACAATTATCGCAGAGGACGATTTATGTTCATTATAACTTTTTTAAACTGGATTTTGTTTTCTCATTTTCTATCACGTCATTGTAATTATTTTCAATTTAACCAATATAAAAACTACATATAAATCGAAACTAATTTAGATTTATCCGAGAAAAATATTTTTAAAATTTAATTTTTTAAATAAAACTCGCTACAGTTAATAAGAAAAAAACTTAATGAATAAAACTCTTATCGTAAAATTTTCTTCGAGCTTTTTCTTTTAATTAAACTGTATAAAAGTTTATAAATCATCTAATTAATCTATAATATACTCTTCTTTTTTTTCTAAGCTTAAAATTTACTAAACAAAACTTAAAAGAACATATCCTAAACAGTTTATAATCTATAGGATCTAGAATTTTAATAAATTAATCCTTTCTTAAGTGAATTCCTCTATCTAAATTGAAACAAACGACGCTTAACTGATTAAGAAATTTTTTTTAAAAAAAAGAAAAGGGGATGGGGATTAATTATAGGGGGAAACAAAGTTACAAGGACACGTTCTAAATTTGGAGAATCGGTTACGTGGAGTCAAACAGACCAAGCGAGACCTTTTCACTGCGATTCAGTCCATTACAGGCTAATGGATGTTACCTCGACGACAACATCACACTTAGTGGCTTCATTGGCTTGGATACGCTTGAATACACAAAGCATGAGAGGAGGTAAGTGACCACCCACGTGACACCGAAACGCCTTCCTGAATTATGTTAAACGAGTGACACGAGTTGTACATTCTGTTTTAATCACAAGAAAACTACCTTCCTACTCTTTTACTCGTTGGCGTTTGATTTAATAAGTACCTTTCGATAGGTTATAAATCCAAAAATTATAGTCGTACCAACCAATAATTTTAAGCCCCTAAAAAAAAACTGTTGCTTCCTCATCTCGTGTTAATGGCTAATTTCAAATTCATAACGTGGGAGAGATTTTTAATATCCATCTTAACACTAAAATTTATTTATTTATTTATTTATTTTTGGCAGTTGGAAATAATGATCTAGATCACGTGAACGTAACGGTTGAGGGAAGTTATACTTGTCACGTGATTTTATGAGGAATTTATAAATTGGCGTGTGACGTAACAGTCAGTTAGCCTTCTTTACAGAGTTCTCATAGGCTACTTACTACATTCACGTGATCTAGTTTAAAATTAGTTACGAAAATGTTAACCAGTACCAACAAGACTTTCAACAAGAGCTACAAATCTGAACACACATCAATCGCAATTTACAATTAAAAATAAAAATAATTTATAAAAGTAACGAGTTTAAATTTAAAAAAAAAAAATACACAAAAATATTTTTTAAAAATGAGTTGAAATTTTCGAAGAGAAATAGCAATTTTATGGGGAGAAAGAAAGAAAGAAAGAGAGAGAGGGAATGTTTGTATGTTCGGCTATCAAATTCCCGTCGACGAGCACGTGCTCCTTTTAATCACGCCCTCTCTTTTCTTGTGGGAGATGGCTCTCATGTGACCGCCTGACGTCATAGGCGGTAGGTGGTTCTCCCATAATTGACGGGCCTCAGTTCGTAATACGTCAGTCGATGTTTATACTTTCATGTGCAGCTGTTGATGTCTCATTCATCTGCTGTTTTGAATATGTTAGTTTGTCGGCATCTTTAATCCATTTTAAATCTTTAAGCTTTCATTCAGATGTCGAGCGTGTGTCACGATTGCACATTTGGAGCAATGTCCCCCCCTTTTACTTTTAATCAAAATCTTCAGAAGGACCGTTACAAATCTCTGCAATTTAATTTATTACATGTTTCAAAAATTATAGAATTTACTCTCTTCTCTATCTCTTTAACTACATTTATTAGTCAATGATGATTAAGAAAGAAATCTTTAAAATTGAATATATTTATAGGAATTCGTAGTTCTATTAAAATTTTAATGCAATTTATCGATATTTTACATTTAATAGATTAATTTTACTCTGATTTTCTTACTGCGAATGGATTCTTTACGATGTTTTAGTTACTTGTAAACATCGTACGTGCCTCCCATTAAACTAATGTTTTCTTGTATTCTGATGTATAAAAACGAGCTTAATACCTAATAAACTTATTCATTATGCTAATATCTCTTTTATTTTCTCATAAACAAACGAATAATTGAAGATTATATGTTTATACATGTTAAAAAAAATGAAGCCATCTTGCTGCGTGAGGAGCATCTTCCCAAATGTTTTAGTGTTATCTTTAACGCTCTTTTATTCTTTCTTAATAATTCAAAAATAACAAAGTTCTAAACTCTGTCTTCGTTCTTCTAATGTTCAAATATTGACCAACACGCGACACAACTATTATTTCTATAAATATAACCTATATAGGCCTATATATTATATGAATAACGTTCGATGTTTTAACGTGTATAAATTCTTTACTTCCATTAAAAGTGAGGACAAAGTGAAGAACATAAAAGACACGGACAAGTGACGATGATTGAGTTATGCTAAGGTCTACCGATCGATAATTTACTTTTTAAATGTTTATTGATTCCTCACAACAATATATTAACATAAGGATAATCTACATTAGGCACAGAATCAGTTGGGTAGAACTTAAAAAGTATGCAACTGAGTTAAAATTTAGCAATTTAAAGACAATTTTGCAACGTTTTCTTTGTAATTATTTAATTCGAGAAGTTGAGAATGAACAGTACGTACTTTTAACTTTTATACTACAAGAAGATGGTTATAAAGCTTGATAGAACCAAATTGGCCTTCTATATCATCAATTAGACTGTTAATTTTTAAGGAAATATCTGTTTTTATCGGTTTCAAATAAATCCAAACACGTTAGAGCGAATGGTTTATGGAAGAATATATCGTTATTTGTGCTCTACACGTCAACTCATCCTCTGAACATGCTTAAGATGTAACTAAATTGGCCTCCTGACCTCTTTCGTGATGAAATTGTTTAGTTTTACAAATAGTTTGGTTACTGAAAATAGGTCTTCAGGTAAATAGCAAGGTTTAAAACAGCGTAAACGATAATTATTGAACTTACAAACTGTCATAGCACTTGGCAAGCGTGTAAAGAGGTGACGATTTTTTTCGGATTATGTCGAAGCCAAATAAGTATCATGGTTGGATGAGCGAATCTGAGTGGCTGTGTCAGCAAACAATTGATTCTCTCTCACCATGAATTCAAACAGTGATATGTCTATCCCACACACTCATCGTCCACCTGGTCTCTACTTTAGTCACACCGCAATCCTATTTTGGGCTCTAAGAGGATAAATCGTACTCTAAGTCCTACAGCGGGAGATGTGACAACGGGTGGCCCAGGGGTCGATGTCCAGAAATCGGTCAAACACCTGCTACCAATAAGGTCCAGATAATCCAGGTGCACATTGTTCTGTACCATTTCAACATGTATTGTACTGTATAAAAGTATACATTAGTTTAATTTAGTTTGCATGATTTTTCTATACTTAGAAATTTAATTTTTCATATCAATATGCTAATAAAATTACAGAATTTAATGCTAAAAACTTAAAAAAAAATATTATTTTTCTAAACAGATTTTTTATCATATTAAATTATTTTAGAGTCAATTTTGCAAAATTTAACAAAAAAAAAAAAATGAATGCTGTCTTTAGGCGCAATCTACTTTCGAATGCCTTAATATCTTATGAAATTCAGTTGCAAAGAGACTAATAATAGTTTCTTGTGAGTTGTTAAACAGACAAAGACAGTAATTTCAAGGATTTGTATCCTTGCCTTTGGCTAGTTAAAAATAATAGAATTTGTCAAGTTCCTTTTTCCAACAGAATACAATTCTCAAACTAAAAGATAATCCTAAACTAGTCTACCGCATTAGCATTGTGTTTAGTGAAAATAGTAATAATGAGGCTAAGTATGTTAAATGCTAATAATCTATTGAAAACAGTTGTTTCTTCTTCTCCGAATTGCACATTTTGTTAATCATTCAATATAGAAATTTAATTCAATAATAATAATAATAATAATATTTTAAAATAATCGAAATTTTTTCATTAAAATTTATTAAAAATTATGATGCGGTAGTTTAATTTTAATTTAAAAATATTGTATGATATGAGTTAAATATATAAAAAAAATCATTAGAGTTTTCTCTTTGTTTAGCTTGAATTAGTGTTCGAAAATATGGTTTATATATCCAATTCGAGGAATTGAATGCTTATTCAGCTCTTTCCTATTAAGAACAATGACTTGTTCTATTAATTAAACATATTTTTGATTTACTAGTGTTATAAANTTTGCAAAAGCCTCAAAATTATATAGCAGTTACGCCACTGCTGTGTGGATGCTGCAAAAGTGAAGGTGTATCTGTTGTTACTAGGCTTTTGTTGCGTGTAATGTTATCAAAATAGAGATTTATACATTTTTTATTATTTTAATTGTTTAAAAACGATTTTTCAATAATAAGATAGTTAATCCCATAATCTCATTTCGGATCTTTTAATGGAGATTAATTCTTTAGCAAGATATGTCACTCGACGCTGTTAGACATTTTCTATTCAAATTAATTGATTATTAATAAGGATGAAACGATATTTAATTCTCTTACATGAAAAGTATTGTTCAATAATATGAGTAAATTTATTGAATGCGGTTTATCATGGAGGAACGAACACGACTTTGCGTTATATGAGTGGTACTGTACGTATTGAAATCTAAAAAAAAGTGACGGATTATACTGGATTAACCTTCACAAATCTTCTTAATCATGATTAGTAGAAGGTATTTAAAAATATATAAATTGATTAAGAAGTTAATTTTATATAAAGCAAAGCGCATAAAGTTTAAATACTTGTAAGCAAGAAGGAAAGTAACTGCATAAAATTGAATTGCAAATTGAAACAATATCGTTTATAATATCAGAATGTATTTGCATTAAAGGATGGTATGTAGCTCTATCCATTTACAACGAAGAAATTGCATACGCTTGACTGAAAACTCCAAGTTTTAAATTCGACTTACAGCGTAACATAAGAAAGGTATCGATCGAATATCAGCTATGAATTACGTCGCAACAACAAATAAACAAACTCTTGTATAGAGAAAGAGACTACAATAGCTTACTTAGACGTCTAAAGCATCTCATATTAATTAACGCACGACTTGCCTTCTATCTCATTACACATGTATTTCACGATAATTTTATTCTCGGACATTCTATACCTGGCAGGCTTCAAAGTGCGACCAGATGCACGCAGGGTAGTCATGAGAAAATTTATAGTGGCAGCTAAAGCGCTGGACATCCACCGACCCACGACGACCACTGCTGGGTGAAAAGTATTGCACGTGACTTCTGCAGTAAGCGCAGCACGCGCAGACAAGTCAAGGTCGCATTCGGAGAATGTGAGCAGTGCAAGGTGCGCGTTGCTTTCTTTTTCTATCTGGAATTTCGTTTTCTTATTGTATAAAATCTTAATCGAATTTCCTACTTTTACAATTTATTAATGGATTTTAAACTTTATAAAATTTCCTACACGTTCTTACCAATGGAATTTTTCCTCTAAACTTAGTTAATATTAACATAAGTTACTCCCTTATCTTCAACCGTTTTGTTTTCCGGAAACGTCTACTAACTGAAGCCAATTCTTCATTTTAAAATAAGGCACTTTCGAAGAAGAGTGTCACAGGATAATATATGAGATCATAAATACTATTCAAGTGACTCTCGAACGTTTGTCTTTTCTGTCTAGCTACTTTAGGAACGGAGCCGCAATTCTGCTTTCAGAATAGCTAAATAACTCGACAGATTAGTTTTAAAAACAAAATTTTATTAATTAATGAACGAATATATAAAATACATCAAGTCATTTAAATATATAAATTAAACCTAGTAAAAGTCAATGATTTTGTATGAACACTGAGAGCATTTTCTTCTTTTTATGGTACAATTTTTAATTTAAAATACTTTATAGACTAGATATTTTATCAAATAAAACAGTAAAAATGATATAATTTATATTCTTTTTCCTTTACATCGCGTGAAAAAGAAAAAAAAAGAAATCTGCATAGGCCTACGAGTGCCACAAGTGCTTTTAATGTAATTTGCATAAGGTGTCAATAAATGCGGTACTTAAAATATAATATTAAAGGCAGAAATTTTTTATAATTATATGTCACTATCCTTAAAGAAAGAATATAAAAAAAGAAAGAAAAAAGTTTTAGTATTTATAGAGCAAGCACATGGTCAAAAATTTGGCTCCACGCCAGAGAAGGTGCTTAAATTATAGAATGGTCAGCAGCAAATCTTCCATGCTACAACCGTTTAACAGATCAAGAACTAATGAGATTTCATCAATGGACGTAAAATTTCATCAATGAAGAAAAAGTCATCAATGAAACCCATCAATGAGTACATCAAAAATCGATTTAGTTGGGAAGCAAGGGATGAAGAAGGGAGGGAAAAATCGAGCAAAGAAGAGTCGTTTAAAGAGAGGGAAAAAATAAAGGGGGGGTCACAATTGCAATCCGGTGGACGAAGAGAAGAATACTGTGTTAATTAGCAGCCATTAAACCACCGACTGAGAGATGTCCGACTCGGTAATAACAGGGCAGAAGTCAAAAAAGGTTAAAGCGTCGAGCAAAAAACAGAAGAGGAGTTAGACAAAGAATAACTTGATAGCAATTTCCATAACAATGGCTTAAAAAAGAAATAATAAAAAAAAAGAGCAGGAAGACAGGAAAGCAGTAAGAAGAGGGGGGTTGGAAAAAAAGTAAAATGACGGCATATAGATAAGAGGAAGCGCGCGTGCTGCACGAGCCTCACGGGAAATGACGTCAAGAGTTAAGAAACAATGGGCCACGCTAATGAAGAGCTGCCTACATTGCCGGCAGCAGAAAATATAACCGAAGCTCAACCCTTTCTGTTTTGGTCGAGACTTGGTTTTACGAGTTTTATGTCGTAAAAGTGAAAGTGCCGTTGGCAGCCTTACCAAACTCCTTCCCATTCCTGGTTGTAATTGTTTATTTTATCCGTTCTGTAGAGATAGGAGCCATAGCCCCAAGCTCGAAAGGAATTTGGGATTGATGGCAAACTACAAGCATCAAAGTATAGTAGTCTGTCTGTATGTATGTTTGTATTAATAAAAGAATACAGATCGACAATTCCTTCCCTCCCTGTCTTTTTCACCATTCAAAAAGCAAAGCGCGGGGTTTATGAAAAATGGATAAGTTTTTAAATCAATGCTAGTTTTATAATCTCGTATTTTTCCTTGAATAGAATATAAAATTAACAATTCCAAACATCCCCACCATTTAAATTTTTATCTAAATTATTCATTTGTATTATTTTAATTTTTATATTACTTGCTATTTCATTTTATCTTTGTGTTTTTGTCGGCGAGTTTTCTAACGAATTTTTCCTAAAAATCGGTATTTTTCTTTGTAAAAATCTCTTGCGTATGTTTATAAATTAACTACAAAAGTGAGATCAGTATTCGCTTTTGTGTCATTAACCGGTTATCAGCTTATAAAACACGACTGGTCGCTTGAGAGTTGCGCTTGATTGACAGCTATGTGTAGTTACGCAATGTCTTGTCTTTGCATACAGTTGAACAGCTACATCTGCTCTAACTCTACATAATGATAGAAGAGAAATGCTCTAGGTTATAACCACCACAATAATCAATAAATTTATATATGAATATTCGATTTCACTCTGTTCTAATGCAGTTTTTACATAGGCCTACCTTACAGGGCTAGATTTTTAAGTTATTTAACTAATTAATTTATATCATTTTTGTGCGTACAAAGTAAATTTTTTAAATTATTTTTGTTAAATTTCAAATGATATTTTAATAAATTAACCGGTTTTCTCGATTTGTAAGCGTACAATTCAGCAACAATGATAAATCGAACCTTATATTTTGAGCCTTAATTATCAGTCAACCCCCCTATAACACTGTTGATTTTTCCATTTTATATGAATTCCATGTTATACGAGTCACTTAGATTTTATAAATACGTGAGCCGTTCACAGCCTGGCACACGTATTTGTAAAATTTAAGTGACTCATACAACATGGAATTCATATAAAACGGAAAAATCAACAGTGTTATAGGGGGATCGACTGTATTTCTTTTATTCGTCAGTCTAAAGCTTCAGGCTCGTCAATCGTAAGCAATTTTAACTTTATATAAAGCCTTAAGCCTTTAAAATAAATTATACATCACACGTCTTAAGCCTTATAAAGGTTCAAAATTTGGATCCTTTATTCAATTAAGTACTTAAATCGGTTCTATTTTTTTATATATTAAACTTATTTTATAGTATATTAAGCTTATTTTTAATATATTAAGCCTGGAATCTATCAAAACTGTACACTATATTTGGATCTAAAAATTCTACTTTTTATTCTAGTTGTTTTTTCAGAAACAGGTACTGTACGAAGGCTATTATTAAATTGTAGCCTTAAATTAAAGGAAGTAACTGGATATAGCAAGAAGGAAACATACTTTTTTTCTATAATTTATTAATATTAAATCGCTTTAAAAGAATACTACGGTATTAAGGAGGTTGAAAGAGGCACAAACTTCGCGTAGTACTCAATTTGAATCCTTTATTCTGAGCTTGAAACGAAATAAAACGGTAAAGAAATACATGTAAATCGTAATTAATACAACAAAAAATCGATGAGAAACATTAAAAACGGTGTTTAAACATCAGCAAACAAGCATTTGGTATCAATTAAGATGAAGCCATAGAAGAGAATTATAAGAAAATCTCTCGATTGTATAAATATTAAGAGGAAGTTAGTGACAATAAAACGACCGTAAAGATACTTGTCTGATGCTTTAGATTCCGACAGTCATTTTGAACGTTGTAATCTGCCTTATATTTTGATGATATCTTATATCAGCAGTATTCCTTTATGTCATTTTAATAGTCTCCACGTTAATATCCGCAAGGATAGACTTTTCCTAATATTCTAATTCGTTGAATAATTCGATTTGGTCTCGTTAAATCTACATAAATACCTGTTAAAGAGTTATTAAAACCCTTAACTAAATTCGTTTTACTCGTACAGATTTTATGTCTGGCGATTGGGGAAGATTTCGGATTCTTTTTTTTTTTTAAAGCGTTACGGACAGACAAGGCCGAAGTGGTGGTGGTGTTGTTGTTGTTGTTTCATTCGGGTTTATGCCTGTAAAATGTATTCGAAATTCATTTTTTCGTATGGATTATGCTCGTATCTAACGTCTAAACACTATAAAGGTTCAGGCTTTCTTTACGGCGTTACGGACAGACAAGGCTAAACTTTGTCGTGCGAGTTGTTCGGAAAATGTCGAAATTCGTGTGTTACGCACGCATTTAAGCGTTTAAGATGTATGGAAGAGGGAGAAGTTTCGGTTTTCTTCATAGCGTTACGGACAGACGGAACAAACCTGTGGTACTGTAACCTTATTATATTTACAGTACGGACTGTTACGAGTTACTAAAACGATCCGAAATTTGCATTTTTTTCGTACATATTAAAGAGGAATTTAAATGCTTAAGACAGATTAAATGGAGGGGAGAAGTTTACAGACGGATCAGTCCAAGTCTGTAAAGTTTTATAAAGCATACGGTTGATTAAAACTATATAAAATTAACATTTTCTTATATATGATACGAATTTAAACATTTACGAGAGATTGAAGAGGGGGTAAGAAGTTTCAGTTTTCTTTATAGCGTTACGGACAGATAAGGCCAAGCCGATGGTGTTTTATTAGACGTATTGATTGCTGCGGCGTTTCAGTATAATACGGTTGAATCGACAGGGTGGTTTCGTGATGGCCCGAAGGTATTTCAACAGGAGGAACACAAAAGGGTGAGGGAATGCAGCTACCGGACAAGGTATAGCTGGGGGCGACATCTGCAGGCGCGTCCCAAAGACCTCAACCATCAATTCCATCCATGAACCACTCTCCGATCATACAAGCCATCATTTATAGTCAAGAAAAAAAAATCATCTAAAGATTTTTCTATACACATTTTTATCACGGGAAGGGGGAAGAGAAGTTACGAGCGACGTATTGACCAAATACACAACTAGCAAACGAGAGCGCGCCATTAGATTTTTGTAAACGATTCCAGCTGCTGCTGATTAATTATAGAAATTCTGACCGAACGCTTATAAAATACTTTATGTCACCTTCCTTTCGTTTAAATCGATTCGAGCTCCAAGATGGGATGTATCAGATTTGGTGGAATCGCGTTAACAAGCGAGAGTGGAGAGGAGCGATGCTTGCTTCTGATAAGCTTTTTTCTATCCCCCTCCATCCCCCTTCTTCTTCTTCTTCTTCTTCTTCTGCTGCTGCTGCTTCTTCTTCTAAAAATCCATTTTCTTTATAGATAAAAATGAACATATTAAATCCAAATCAAGAAAAAAAAATATTCGTGAAAAAATTTATTTATATTAATATTAAATGTATAGTTGATGAAGAAATTTAAGCAATTCTTAAGCTTTCTAATCGTTCGTTTGTTTGTCTGTTCGCTGATATAAAAATTTTGAAATATAATTTGTAATTTTTGTTTTCTTTTGAGATTTTTGTATTTTATTTTGGTCTAAGCTCTAAATTTTGTGTTGATTTTCTTTAGATTTCTAAGTTTTCGCCCTGATTAAACTTTATTTATAATGTTTTTAAACATTATTTAATCTTCGCCTCTTAAAAATTACGTAAAATATCTATTGTTCGTATGTATGTCTGTTCACTGATGATATAAAAATGTCAAAGGATATTTATTTTTTTGATATTTTTTCTGCCTATTTTAGTCTAAATTCTAATTTTTTAATGATTTCTTTCTTTAAAATTTGGCCAAATTATCGCTCTGTTTGTAGTTTATTTATCATTTATAATATTTTAAGCGTTATTTAATGTTAGTTTATTCAAAATTATATATTTCTCTTTAATTAAATTATATTTCTAGTAAAGTTTTCTGGGAGAATTTTCAAAAATCATCTTTAAGAGAACGTTTTCGTGTGCTTCTAGAACGTTGTTTCTAGAGCTTATTACTGTTGAAACGTGTTTAGAATATTGAAACAATAAAAACAAATAACAAAATACATGTTAAATATATTATACATAAGGCTTTAACGCATACATTCCTGTTAAAAACTTTTAAAAAAATTCATCTAAAAATACATAATTTTACAATAAAAGTTAGGCATAAATTCACGAATTTAAACAATGTTTGGAGTTTATTGCCCTTAAACAAAAATGTTCTACTATTTATTTATTTATTGTTTTGTTTTCTTTCAAATTATTCTTGTAATTATTGCTTTGAAAATTAATTTAAATAGCCTATTATAGTTAAATAAAAAGCGTTTTGTTTAAGGTAATCTTTGTACGCTTCTATCTACATAATCAAGTTTGATGGGTGCTCTAGAGGCAGGCCACAATAAGGTAGGGGACCTTTGCAATCTTAGTTGTTTAAACCCTCTTTGGAATTGGCAGTAATGACTTATTTAAGACAAAAGTTTGTTTGTAGAATTGACAATGTCTTTAACCGAGCAAGCAGGCGCCCAGTAAGAATGCAGTTCGATCAATCACAATCAAATTCTTTGTTTTAGACAGAACTAGTTGTTAGTTAGAGTGATGTTTAAGGCATTCTCGTGTGTTTGTGTGTATGCGTGTGTGTGTGTGTTCAAACATCGTACGAAGCAACTCTCCTCCTCCTCCTCCTCCTCCTTATTCAAACCAATAGTTTCTATTGATATAAGTCTCATTGTATTCATTATGACGATTCATCGGGTCGGAAAAAGTGAAATTGTTTCATCAATATAGTTTGTTAGTTTGTGGCTAAACACGTTAATGGCATTCGTTATTAAGGTAGATAATTAACGAACAGTTCATAAATCAACTCTTATGCGCTACTTTTTGGGTATTGTTGCTACAAATTTACGTTCTACATATAGGAAACTCCTACATATTTTTGGAATATGGAACCTTAAAAGTGGAAAATAATGATAGAAATATCATAATTAGTTAGTTTTAACTGAAGTAAATACAATAAAGACTCGTTCGTTACATACAATTTTCATATTCGAGCTTAATTAGTGGGCCTTTTAATGGGTTTCTTGTGCCATAGATAATTGGTGATAGAGACTCAAAGAAACTGGGATATTTCACGAAATTATTGATGGATTTCCATGAAATTTGAAACAATATTAACTATTTATGTATAATTTATAAAATGGTTCTTTTAACGTTTTGTAATAATTAAATTTTCATTAATTTAATTGTTACTAATTAGGCCTACTAATAGAAGTTTCGATTTGAAATTATATCGATATTAAGAATTATAATACAGATACTAATATTTTATTTTAAAAATAATAATTAAAACACTTTAAAAATATTCGTTTTATATTTAAGAAATTTAAATCTAATTCAAAAGTTAAGTTAGAAAAGGATGCTCAATATGAAATGTATGATAGATACACTTCCAAGGATTTAGGATTTACACAAGAATTTATCTAAGTTTCATTTGTCTAAATAATACTTTATAAAAGAATTATAAGTAACTTTTAACACGGAAAAAAAGATTTTAGATGCACTTTTTAACTTCAAAATCTTTTAATTTTATAGTACAAGCTTGAATATTTGTTAATTAAATGTAGGATTTTTCTGTATATATTCGTATAAAAAACACATTTCATCTTAAAATTTACGCTTCTAAAAGCATAAAACATTAATTAAATTTCAAAAAATTATGCAAATTTTTAGTATAAAATTGAATAGAAAGGATGCAAAAATCTGTAGTGTAACGCTTCAAATTTTTTTAGTGCTAGAACTTTACAGATGAATAGAAATCTCCATTAAAAAAAAAAACACTTACAAATATAGTTAGGCCTATGTATTTTTGTAAAAATACTACATTGTTAACACAGTTTAACGATAATCATAAGATCGAATCAATCGAAAGTTTAGGATTAATAATATTTAATAATAGTACTAGCCCCTATGTACGTGTATTGCGTGACCTTTGATAACACGTGGCTTCACTTGATGCAGCGAGACAACAAAATGCAGTCCAGACTGTAGACGGCCTGCAAGACAAAAGAGTGAAACGCTTTAACGGTTGCCTACCACCGATGGAGCAAGAAGAACAAGCTGCACTCCATCACACGAACCGAAATTTAGCCACTGGTTAAGGGGAAAAAAGGCAAGTCAGGCCAAAGGGGACAGGTGACCTAGATTTCGACAGGAAGGGTACAAAGTTCTCGGGGCTAACCTTTCACCCCCTTGTCGGTGTTCTTAAGTTGTTTCGGGATACAAACTCCAGCTGGGAGATGTATACTAACAGATTGCATCCACTTGTGTATAGTAAAATGTTGTAAATTGGCTATCTTTTCTTCTAGATTTTAAAGAATTAAATATAGAAAAACTCGATTTTTTCTTTGTAAATTAATATATTTGACATTCTTAGATTAATTTTTCAATAGTTTTATCATCTCTATTATAACTAATCATCGAGTCGGAAAGAGCGAAATATTTCTTTCTATAGATACAGTTAGCTTATGATCTTCAATCCTTCTCGATATAATCAATTAACATGTCAAAGAATATTCGTAAGAAAAATAGTAAATTTAGACACATATTATAATAAATAAATCAAAAATATTCAACAAATTTCTATATAATGAATAGAAAGAATAGCCTATAGAATCAACACAGTTATAATGTATAAGTAGCTGAAAAAACTAGAAAAAAAAAATCTGAATAAATAAGTAATTTACGAATATATATATATAAAAAAAAATTATATAAATTTATAAAATTTTCTATAATTTTAATAAAGTTTTATGTGTTTTTAGACGCGTGAAACAAGTTAGAAATCGAGTTAAAAGGGGGGATGCGTTTGTTTTCACTCAATCGTTCATAAGTCAGGCAAAAGGACAAAGACCTATTCCACGCAATTACAGTCACTCTACCGAGAATTAATAACATCGACGCCTTTCTTTCTTCTTATATATATATATATATATATATTTCTTTTTTTTTCATTTGTTTCTTCATCATCTCACTTCGCCATTGTTTCGTGGTCCTCGTCGAGAAGTCTCTCGTGGCGAACAGATACGTTATAGAGAGAGAGAGAGAAGAAAAATAAAAAATAAAATATATAAAAAAAATTATTCGGCGGAAACTTAATTTTTTCACCTCATCTCCTTCTACTTTCTAATGGAGTAATCAATGAGGCAGTAAACAACGATTCGCCTCCTCCTTCTCCTCCTTTTCCAACCTCTTCCAATCCGCGCTTTGATGGAAAGGCGTGCTTCTACTCGATCTCAAACAACTCCAAATTTGTTTCATCAATTTTTACATATTGCGCCATCTAGTATTGATTCGATGCACTCTATGAAACGTGTTTCAGACTCCCGTTTCTATTTTTTTTATATATATTTATAGAGAAATCTAGTTTGGGGAAGTGATAATTTAATTAGAAAGTATGACGTTTCGTTGAGGTGATGCTCGCTTCTAACTCGGTTTTAGTCTATGAATTTTAAGCGTATATGTGTCATTATCTTTAAATTTTAATCTAAACCTTCTTAAAATAAGAAATATATATAAAAATTTTATAATTTTCAATAGAAAATTTAAAAATTTGTATGATTTTTATACGTTTTTTTTTTACTAAAGCGCTTACTTACTAACATATATTAATATATTCACCTTCGTGCTGACATGTTCGCAGCAAAACATACACATTAATTAATATAAAACAAGATTATAGATCATAAATAATTTGTTAAATGGAAATTTATCTGATTAAATTTATAAAAAATAGCAAAAAATTGGGGTGAAAATGAAGAATAGTTATGCAAAATGATAACTGGTTCGCTAGAAGAAAGTAACCTTACTCGATGTAAGCCTATAAATTAAACTTGAATTTATAAATTATATATTTATTTTATTAAAATTCCGAACTTCTAAATCATATTTTTAAGCTTATAAGTTGCATTTATACTTAAGAATTAGAACATAGGATTCGAATTACTATGTTCTTACTTGTTGCAACATACTGTAGGAAGTTCTCTTGCCATTAATTTCCAACAAACTAACTAAATTGAAGGTTTTTAAATAAAATTGGATTAAGCTTATTGCTTAGGATGTGATTTAAATTAATTTTTCTTTTCTTTTTTTTTAAATCAATTCCTTCCAGTTACAAAATATTTGTTCCGGATAACGCAATTAATTCGATTGTTTCGAGTCGTGTCTAACCTTATAAAATGGCGAGTTTTAATTTAATTTCTTTAAAAATAAATAAATTTATCGAAAAATAAAATTTCCAACTATCTATTTGATTTTATTAATTAATAAATATATATTTTGAGATGAAAGTTTTAAGAGTATGAATGAAATTATGGCACATATTATATTAGGAGAAATCTGTTTCTTACTCAAATTTTAAAAGATAAAATAAGAAAATTATCTAGAATTTCTTATAAATAATAAGCTCTAGAATATTATAGAAATATTCTAGAACTTATTTTAACAATAATTACTGTAATAATTTAAGAATCTTCTCTTAAAATTAGGCTCTAAAAATGCATTAAACATAAGTCTTTAAACGGTGTATTTTAAAGCCAAATTTACAGCAAAAAAACACTTAAATTTTTCTTAAATAAACTCTATAATATTGAAAATAAATAAATAAATAAATTTTAACAATAATTAGTAATATAATTTTAAAATTCGCTTCCAAAATTAGGTACTAAACTGTTTTAAAATATGATTATTTAAGCAACAGTTTCTGGAAGATAAACTGCTCCAGAATACTTTGAAAATAATTTATATTTATATTTTCTAAATTAATGAATGTATTAAGACTGTTACAAATAATTTAAAGCTTGAGCTCTTAAGAAAGAAAGGCGAAAAAAAAAGAGGAAAATAATAATTTACTATGATAATTATAGCAGTGTGTCAATGATTGTTGTTTAAGAAAACGCAAATTATTTTCCTTTACGCTTCCCTCTTACAATCTGCAAAGTTAAAGTTAATTTTACAACTTCGTAATGAAAAACTGGTCGTTTGTATAAAGTGCGGATCAACTTCCATTAAGGCACAAAGTGTATTTAAGTGTAGAAACGTTCCTTAAAATTACCCCCTTTTTTTATTGGCTGTAAACAATAAAAATTCTTCTTCCTCTTCTCTCTCTCTCTTTTTTTTTTTTTTTTTTTTTTTTTTTTTTTTTTTTTTTTTTTTTTTTTTTTTTTTTTTNGGGGATCCAACATATTGTGTCATTCATCTAGCAACCCTTAAGCTGGTGTGACGCGTTTGACAACTGCGGAAACTTGGTGTCAACCGTTATTATCGAGAGAACACTTGCAGTGAGAAGAGGCGCTCAACCTAGATTGACATCTATGGTTAGAACTAACAAACCACCTGACAATGAACATCCAATCAACTTCAATAAAACAAGACTAACAAGTGACAAACATATGCCATGACACATTTACGACAATTCATGTCGTGAGGTTTTTTAACCTCTCTAACTTCAATTTGCGATTTTCTAAATATGACAAACGAAATCCTTCTCTTTCTTAGTTACTCTCTCTCTCTCTCTCTCTCTCTCTCTCTCTCTCTCTCTCCCCCCCTCTTTTTTATTTATTTATTTTTAAATAAAAAGTCAGAACTTTTAACCTAGATTTAAGAGGATTTTTTTCTTTTCTTTTTCTTGAATGAAAGGTCCAAAATTCACTGAATTATTCTTAGATTTGATCGCTTCTGAACACGTCGTGTTGACATTATCTTATCGAACGTAAAGTGAGAAGTATCGGATGCGATGCGCTATACTAAATACACACTCGAGTTGAATTTTAAAAGGTTTTTCTTCCTTTTTTTTTAATCTTTAAAAATTATCTATTGATATAATAATGATATATAAATTTTTTTTAAACAGTTATCTTTAACGGTAAATCATATTTATGAGAATATAGAGGGAATGAAATGTTTGAAGAGAGACGACATAGGTCATAGTCGTTGCACAACGTTATTAGACTCTTCATCGTTTTCACTTTAATGGTTCAACTACATTATATGCCATGGCATGTTGCCAGATATTCTACGACTAAGTGCAATCAGGTGAGCTTGGCTATCGAGGTGAATCCCTGGAGAGAGATGTTAAGTCACTGCACAGAAATTATAGGGCTACAGATATAATTCCGATCCGTTTTGAAGGGAAGCGTAATAGATTGAGCCAAAGTCCATCACTTTTGGATAATCCTCAGCGACTATTGGGATGATCTTTACTGCGGAACCGATAGAAATCTCCTGTTTGACATATTCGTTTCTACGTCGTTTAGGCCTGATTTTATAATAAATTTTGGTCGAAATAAAAGGAAAAATTTGAGACTGTACGTAAAAATTCATGTTATAATCTATTAAAATAGTCGAAATTTGTTAATTTTGTGATGTAAATTGTGTTACACTCCATGATTTCTTTAGAGTTAGAAGCTACCGTGTCTTGTGATGGAATTTTTAGAAATTTTAGGCTAAGACTCATTTAAAATTAAATATTTTAACGCTTTAAAGTGTTTAAACGATAATAAAATATAAAATTAGTTAATTTTTCCAATGACAACATCAGTCTTTTTGACAAATATCATAAGAGGAAACTATACTTTACACCTCTCCTCACAAACTTAACCCTGTAAATATTACAAATTTAACAAAAACTTTTGAAGATAAAACTATGTTTAACACCCGAAGTTCTTATTTATTTATTTATTTGTAATTGTAAAATTTCTGCAGCACCGAGTTACAGAAAGATCAGAAAACTCAAATACTTTAAACTGGGAGATTGTAAAATAAGCAAGGGGTCAAATCGAATTCTCGAATATAAGTAAGATTATGATTGATGAGAATTCAACACCATTGCTTAACAACTTTTTGATCAGCCAAAACGGTCAAAGATGCTTAAGAAGGGTGGAGCCATTGGGTCTCTAAATACTGATGTGTCTGCACGAATATTGCTAGAACGAGTGAGTGAGTGAGTGAGTGAAGGAGAGAGAGAGAGAGAGAGCCTAAGCGATGATGGGAGGGAAAAATAAGAACTCCTAGTTACTCAATCAATAATGATGTCTGTGCTCTTAATTCGCAATCGATCTAGATTATGACTCTCCGCACTTATATCGAAATGTATTACAATAGCGATCTCCTGCCTGGATCAACACTAGCAACGAGTAGCCTAACCCCATTTAATGTTATTCTCCGAGTTAAAAACCTCTCCCGCATGTTTATCTCCTACTAAATTTTTGTAGATAAATTATTAAATTTATATTCATTCGGTTGGTTTAAGCGGTAAAAAAAAGAGGAAAATAATAATTTACTATGATAATTATAGCAGTGTGTCAATGATTGTTGTTTAAGAAAACGCAAATTATTTTCCTTTACGCTTCCCTCTTACAATCTGCAAAGTTAAAGTTAATTTTACAACTTCGTAATGAAAAACTGGTCGTTTGTATAAAGTGCGGATCAACTTCCATTAAGGCACAAAGTGTATTTAAGTGTAGAAACGTTCCTTAAAATTACCCCCTTTTTTTATTGGCTGTAAACAATAAAAATTCTTCTTCCTCTTCTCTCTCTCTCTTTTTTTTTTTTTTATCTATTTATATCATTTAAGTAAAGAAAAGTATATATATATAATATAAAAAAAGGGGGAAGAGAAAAGATTAATTTTAAATCTCCTAGACATACCTTTCAATCAGTGACGTGTCGCTAAAGAGACTTCATACGTAAAACGCAAATCAAGGGGATCCAACATATTGTGTCATTCATCTAGCAACCCTTAAGCTGGTGTGACGCGTTTGACAACTGCGGAAACTTGGTGTCAACCGTTATTATCGAGAGAACACTTGCAGTGAGAAGAGGCGCTCAACCTAGATTGACATCTATGGTTAGAACTAACAAACCACCTGACAATGAACATCCAATCAACTTCAATAAAACAAGACTAACAAGTGACAAACATATGCCATGACACATTTACGACAATTCATGTCGTGAGGTTTTTTAACCTCTCTAACTTCAATTTGCGATTTTCTAAATATGACAAACGAAATCCTTCTCTTTCTTAGTTACTCTCTTTCTCTCTCTCTCTCTCTCTCTCTCTCTCTCTCTCTCTCNATTAGATTTTTAAGCTGAAATTTTGGTAAAGAACAAATGAAATTAAAATGAAGGTTTAATTAGCAGAATATTAAGAGAAACGTAGCATTTTGTAACTCAATATAGCAATTATAATTAAATAATGTTATTTAATAGCCTTATAACAGTAGAGTTAACGTGTTAACATAAGAATATTATACAGAATATCATAAGAGAATTTGCATAAATATAACATTTTTAAAAGGAGCATATATATAGAGAGAGAGAATGGAGTGATAGAAAAGTTAACAAAATAAAAGATTTAGCATATAACCTGACCAATTTTCGTAATCGAACTTGATAGATATTTATCATATAATCTTGTTTCCTAGATGACGGAATATATCAAGTTAAAATCAATCTGTCGAAGCGAATGCTCTCCTTCAGTCAAATATTAGATAGCATCTGCGATTAGATGAATATCTAGTTTGTGATCTATCGAAAAAATATCGAAAAAATGGTGAAAAAATATTTAAAAAATAAACGTTTTATAGATATTAAAAAGAAAGAAAGAAGAAAGAAAAAAAAAACAATTTAAATGATATCATTAGGAATCGATTAATTAACGGAAACCTATTGTTGTAATATGATTAATTTTTGCGATCTCTCTACCATAACGGCCGAAATCGTTACGTTTTGCAAAATTTATACATATTTAATCAAATATTAAGATATTTTTTAGAGTAAAAAATCTGAATTTATTAGAAAAAAAGATTATTTGAAGATGGGTGTAGCCATATGTTTAGATATTCACGTTTTTCTGGGAAAGGGTAGTCAAGCAGGTTGTCTTATGAATTTCGAAGGACGTTGGTTTTGTATGTGGTATGTTCACACGTTTCTATAGCTCTTACGCTATCTTGAAATATTAATCGTGAGATGGTCGTATAGATTTCTAGACTTATTCGAATTATTTTAAGTAAAAAGTATTTAAAAAAAAAACTTTTCTGATTTACATTACATAATTCGACACGCGTTAACTTTTCCGGGCAGCAACAGATTGTTGTGATAAAAAGTGGCAAAAAAAACGTAAAAAATATATTACAAACCTCGTAAAAATTATATGTTTTTTAAATTGTTGACTATAAAAAAGCCGTAAAGACGCTTGGCATGTTTAAAAGTTTAAATAATCTACGCGAGACGGGTCATTATAAATACGTAGGACGACCTTCTACTGTCAATATTACGTTGATATGTTTTATAGATGTTATAGTTGTCAATGGTAATGTTAAGTAATAACAACAATGATATGCTAGTACGATTTTTCAGTCGGTTGGACACGTAAGGGAATATTTTTCTGTAATATAAATACTTTATCGACAATTAATTTTTGTTTTTATCATTTATTTTCGATGGTCTTTATTAAAATCGAAAAATCTTTCATACATTTTATAACCTGTAAATTTATATATAACATGCCAACTTTTTTACGTCATTTATTCTATAAGAAATGATAAAAAATGGTAACATATGGCCTTATATTATGGAAACACGTATAAAATCCATATCTTCTCCATGAAATATTGAATAAATGAATTAGGATATCGGCTGTAGGTGCTTAAATTTTCACGTTGTGTATCTTAAGTCGACTTTGTTTACGTCCCGTTCGGACTCGGAACTGAAAAAATTCGAACCCATTTTAACATTATCGGGAAGTACACTCACTTTCAAAAGTATTCAACTTATATACGTTCATTTGTTTCGTGTACGCTTAGATAAACAGTCGTCCCTCCTTCACCTGTCATAACAAAGGATTTTGTGCAACTAAAGAAACCAACATTTATTATCCCTTATGGCTTTCTGTCACCAGAGAACGCTCCGTCGTAGATCAATGTAACAATTTTCCCGCCAGACTTTGCCACTTATCAAGTCTTTAACTTTCACACCAGAAGGCACGCATCGAAGCTACTACGACTTTACCAAGGCCTACGAAATTGTACCCTAATCCTATTCACCTATACATCATACGTCGAGGCATTTTTAAACTGGCGCAACTATTATAAACGATAGTGGAACCACTTTTACGAGTTTATACGAAAATTCGGTTCAATTTTAAAGCTTAAATTTCCATCTAGAAGTTTTTTTTATGTATAGGCGTGTATATATTTGCATCATCTCTCGGCCCCGTATGGCAGCGGTACACACCAGGAATGTTTGGTATGTGGCAGAATGCTGAGTTTGCCCGATAAAGTGGCTGAGTCCCGAGCTGGAAAATAGAAAAACATTCTGGCAAGGGAATGTTATAGGTTCCTTCTAAAAATATCTGTTATAATTTAAAGTTTAATTGTATAGAGGAGGAGGAAGAGGAGGAAGAGGAGGAGGAGGAGGAGGAGGAGGAAGAAGAAGAGAAGATCCCTTGCTTTAGTAAGAGCCAAATGTCGAGTCATGTTATGTCGTTCAATGTTTTAATCAATTAAGCCAAATGGGTATTGGCAATTTTACAGTCAGACGTCACGCTCTCAAATTGAAGAAGTTAATCGAGATGTAAAGATACGTGCTCGAAATGTGGTATTTCGGTCACTAAGACGTTTTAAAAACAAAAAGACAATTGAATTTCAAAAAAGTCGAAAGTCTGAAGGTTTTTGGATTATGTATCGAATACTAAATTCACAACAAACATTTCTCACGTATTCGATTTGCATCATTAATTGCTTCAAGAACGTTTGAAACAATGGAACAATCCTTTCTCATTTATTCATCGAACGTCGCCGAAATATATGCGAATCTTCAAAACATATAATTTCGAGGAAGTAAAAAAACATGAGGAATTTTTATATTTAAAAATATAATGAAAATAAACGATCCTCTTCTGAAGAAATTGCTCAATTAAACAGTTTTCATCGCCCCCGAAATATTAATGTTTAAAAAAAAGAGAAGTAACGCGCGAGGTGTGCCGTGTTTTGGTAACGGTAACGTCACGAAAGTGGCTCACGAGGATTGTGTCACGCGAAGTAACGAAAGGCACCTACTTGAAAAAGTCGTTCCTGCAGTAGAGTTTTCCGTCTCTAGAGAAGCATTTCTCGGTCAGGTTACATTTGCACTCGCAACATTGGACACACTTGGCGTGCCACGAACGGTCCAGAACGTGCAACAGGAAACGGTCCAGAATGGGACGGTCGCAGCCCGCACATTGCACCATCTTCATAATGTCCGGAGAGCTGAGTCTAGTGCCAAGTAGACGAGAGGTTGCCGGACCACCTCCGACCGGTCCCCTTTGGTACACCGCTGTGCCCTCCGTTCTGTAGTAGATATGGTTGTCTGCCGTTCTCGTTTGGCCGAGCTAAGTGGCTCTAAGAACACATTTGGGCCTAGTCCCGCCGGCTGACATGTTGCGAGAGGCCAGGTGAACGTTCTCTCTAACAGTCTTGCAACGCATGCACACGATAACGGTGAGTGCTGTTTTCTGCCGCTACACGACCGGCTGAGGGAGAGCGGGTAGCCGCGATCCCACAGCTTGTCACACTATCCCCTGTTTTGTTGGACGTTGGGACGGTGGGGAGGAGCTTGGCACACGTCGATCAAACGTCGTTATGGCAACAGGGAGGCGGGATTTGTTGCCAACTCTTTACTGCCCGATCTCGGAAAGGTCTGCTTACATCGCTTCTGCGTCTTAGGGCTGTTGGAACGTGACGTCAGCGCGCGAGGCGGGGAATTCTCACGTGATCCCTACGTCACTTCATGATCGGCTTTTAGCCTATTTAAGTTTGTTTTAATTTCGTGCGCCGCTCGAATTATCTAAAAAGGTAAATTTTGCAAGCGATTTGCCATTTCGACGCTCTACGATTCCCGTAATGAAAAATAAATTTTAGAAATTAATTCGGAAAAAAATATATTTAAAAATAATAAATAAAACAAACAATACGATCTTTATTAAAGTTAATATTTGAGCAGAAAGGCCACCATCCCAGAAAATTACCTATGGAGAGCGCATTGCAACCTCTCGAATCGATAAGAAGAGGATATAGTAAGTGCTTAAAACCGTTCTGACACTTGACAAACAGTTGAAAAATCATACAATGGAAAGGTCTTAAGTGGTGGAGGTCAGTACAAAGGTCAATCAGTGACCTCAAAGGGGTGAATAGGCTATGACCTCCAATGTTATAAATACCGCGAGTCCATCGTTGTATGACTGACAACCGAAGCTGCTGGAGCGTAACGAAAAGCTGCCGACCACACGCCGACAACCCCTCAAATCATAGCCACTACGTAGGCGGCCTCAAGCTCATAACAAGAACGAACCCGACTTTTTGCTTGGATTTTACTTTTTAAAATCGACATTCCTCGCCTCGACATTTTCTTTTTTTTTTATTTTTCTTTTTTAACAATTGATAAAATATTCTTTAACTGATGAAATATCATATTTCATCAGTTAGAGGGTAAGAAATACGAAATTTGATCACCTGTATATGAATTTTTTCCCCTTGCTTTCTGTATTAGAAACATGTGGTTAATTTGAATGATAAACTTTTAGTCATTTCTTCGCATCTATAATTTCTTAAATTTAAACATTAATTTCAGTTAAAAATTAAATTTAAATTAATAAAATTCCCAGCNCTTAAGCTTACTTATCAGCAAGCACAAACTTTATATAACATTATAATTTTCCCAATTAAACTTAAATTAAATCAATCCTCAAAAAGTTACTTATGAATAAACCCAAAATTACCTGTTTTTCTATTATTAAATAACTCTATTCGGTTCGAATATATACATAAACATACTAAAGAATGTCTTTTTACTTCTGTAAATAAATTAAGTTATAGCTAAACAAACCGTGAAGAGTTACATGACGTATACTCAAAAATACTATAGACTTACTTCTTTTGCTATTTAATTATACTAAAAGTACAAAATTAAATTGACTGACTAACATTACCGTTTTCTTAATAAGGAAGCGTTAATTTACTTTAAAAATAAATTTATATCATTCAGAAATTAGTTTTTTGTAGTGTATTTAAAGTACTAACAGCTAGACTTTCTGAAGCACATGTTTTTTTCGTTATCTTATTTAAATTAAAGTAAAAGTAAGAAGTTGTAGAGATGTTTACGATGGCTAAAACACCAAAATTCAATTTGAAATATAATTAAGTTGCTTAGGAATAAAAGTTACTTTAGGAAATAAGTTTTAAATGTGATTAGCATAGACATGACGTATTAATAATGTTAGACGAGTAAGGTAAATATATACACATAGACACACATTTGAAAGAAGAAAAGATTTTATTTTTTTACTTAGAATTTACTTAATACATGTCTTGAATAATAATAAAAATCAAAGAAATTAAATAAGCTCTTTAACCAATGTCACAAGCTATCAGAATATTTAAATAAAATCTTGTGAAAATTCTTAATGGATGCTCTTTGTGATGCCTCTTAATTAATAAAATTTTATTTATTTATTTATTTTAATTTTTATAAAATAATTATTTAAGTGTTTAAAATAAATGATTCTCTTTTAAGAGATTATCATCAATTTAATAAAATTAATATTTAAAATTTTATATAAGGACATTAAAAAAAACATTATATAATTTTTAATGAAAACAAATTTATATGCGAGTTAACGGAAATATTTTCAATTTTATTTAATTTTTTTTTAAATTTAATAACATTATTTATGGTATTAATTTCATTCAAAATGTCCAATATTTTGAATTTTTATTTTGATCCGAAGATCAAATCTAATCTTAAATTTTTATGTCGAATTTTTTAAATTTATTAACTGTCTAAATTAATTAAAAATATTAATTATATAATTTAAATTTTTGCATTAATTTCATTTAAATTTTCAAAAATTTCTATTGAAAATAATTCCTAAATTATTTCAAAATTCATATCTTAAATTCAAATTTTAACTAGAATTTAAATTTTAATTATATGTCAATTAAGAAAAAGAAATTTTTAAACCGAAATTTCGAATTGATTTTGTACTTAAATACGAGATTTTAACCTTAAAATATTAATAAATTATATTTAAAATATAAATTTAAGTTTAGAGAGAAATGCATACTAAATGAGATCGAACCCACGACTTTTTTTTTAATAGAGAATGCTTCATTTGCAGTTAATATGAGGTTGTTTTATGTAGATATGTTAACACTGCGAATGCTCTAATTATCTCAAGGATACATCATCTGGAGGATACAGTTAAGTGTCCCATTAAGTGAAGAGTGAAGTGTATGTTCTTAGAGTATTTGTCTGTTAGCCAAGGGTTTAAGTCCCGCCCTGGGGTCAAACACATGTTTCCCTTTGAATCTTGCCCTCTTTCTTCGATTGGACACGTGGTTTACACATTAGAATTTACAGTTTGGGCGTGCTAACAAAATTAGTCTATCTATTATCATATACGTGTCTAAACAGCTAGTTAAACGGTATAAATTGATTCATGTTTGTAGATTTTAAATTTATGTTACAAATTTACAAGTTTAAATTTGAATATTTCTATAAAATATGCTAATTTAGGGGCGTAAGTAACGATTAATAATTCATAATTAATACCATATTATGGATTTATCGTAAGTTTAATAGGCTCACTTCTACACCTTTTCAATATTCAGAGGCTACTCTATATTAAAAAATGAATTAATTTATCAATTCCTTTCACTTAAAAAAAATATAATTTTTTGATACAAAATTTTATAAATTATACTCTAATTAAATAAATATAAGCTATTTTAAGGTTAAATTTTGCATGCATTAGAGTGTATCTTGAATAAAATTGAAGTTTTCTTTAGTAATATTAGCAAATTATTTTAAATTATGTATAAAATACTCACTTAACGTATGTATTTTATTTTAAAAATCGAAAAATTTGTTTCAGTAATTAGAAAAATATTTTAAAAATTAGTTTAAAAAACATACAAACTTATACAGAATATAAGAAATTTTCTCCTTTCTACCAATGAGAATCGACATATAAATAGATAAATTTTTATTTTAAAAAAATATATATGTATATTATATTTTAAAAAAATCATAAATTTATCTCAGTAAATGTAAAAACATTTTCGTAGACATACAAACCACACAGGATATAAGAAACGTTACTACTTTGTACCCATGAGAACTGTTATAAAAGTACTGTATATATATACTGTAATTAAAAATATATAAATTTAAGTTAATATTTATATATATATAAT
>NW_019384444.1:452452-479930 GCF_000671375.1 Centruroides sculpturatus
ATATTTTTATTATTAATATTATTATATAAAAATTCTATATATTTTTTACTTTATTTCTGTTGTAAATAAATGGGATCTCATCAAGTCCTGTTATATTGTATGCACCTTAAGATGAAGTGAATTATTATGAGTGATCCACTTAACTATTACGTGTTAAATATGTTTGTATTTATCCACATATGATTATTTCGTGGATCATTACACTCGATTAATTTAGTAGTCTCGTTATATTTCTAGT
The DNA here is from genome assembly GCF_000671375.1 of Centruroides sculpturatus. Taxonomy (NCBI): domain Eukaryota; kingdom Metazoa; phylum Arthropoda; class Arachnida; order Scorpiones; family Buthidae; genus Centruroides; species Centruroides sculpturatus. The sequence goes on from NW_019384444.1 coordinate 452,691, forward strand.
TATTTAAGCAATTATAATTATGCTCTAAGTTAGATCCACAACGATCCATATAATAGAATTACAGTATAAGCATTGTGATGACAGCAGACAGCAACGTAAGCAAACACGAGTTAATATGTGGATCATTATAGCTGTCTATATAAATTAATTATGCTTGCTGTTGGAAGATACTCAATGATTTACAGTACTAACCTATGAGCATTACGAGATCCATGCATAAACAAATACGTGGATCCCGCGCCTATAATTTAATATTACGAGTCAACTATGTGGACTATTGCCCTTGATCCATTCACGTAGGATTTTTGCTTATTCATATGAATGTAGTTACAGATTATAACTGAAGATATACGAATGATTCAGTAATGGATAAGCACTACATAGAATTATATGTATTATTACGTTTGATCCACGCATAATTCTTGCTATTTTAATTAGAAACTTAGTCACGAGTGAAGTTACATGAATGATCCACACGCCATAACCACATAAAGAAAATGATTATGTGGATCATTGATGTAACATCTTCAATTACACAACTGGATAGAGTCCATCACAAGAGAAATTCTTATAAATTATTCAAAAGTGAACATTGAAAATGACTTACTTCAAATGATGTTTTGGAAGAAGAGGAACCATTTTTAACCACAGGCAGGTTACATTTTCTGGTGGGTCTTCCCTCTGGCCCATCTTCATCCAATTATCCTATTAATAGACGGTTAACATCTTAGATAGATCCAATGATTAATTACGTATCTAATAACCTACAGGTTGAGTATAAATTTAGGTTAAGGCCAATGTACCTATTTTTTTTCTTTTTTTAATGGATAATCTTTAAATAAAATTTATTATAGAAAAATTTTCATCAAGATCTTGAATTGGAATCTAGAATTAAGCTAGAATATTTAAAAAATATATATATTTTATTAGCTGATTTAAGTTATAAAATATGATGAAACTTATAAAAAAACTGATGTTAAATTTATGTATTTTTAATTAAAAATAGGTTAAAAATTTATTAAAATTAATTAAAATCAAAATTTATATATATATATATATATATANGTCAATTTTTGGCACGAAATCAAGTCTGTGTGTTGAATCATTCGCCGTATTCCCCCGATTTAGCACCATGTGACTTCTCTTTATTTCCAAAAATGAAAATGAAGTTGAAAGGACGCATTTTTAATGATATTGAAACCATCCAAAGAGAGTCTACGCGCATATTAGAGGCAATACCGAAAATTGAGTTTGAGCAGGCATTTGAATCACTATTGAATCGCTGTAAAAAGTGTATTGAAGCAGGAGGAGAGTATTTTGAATAATTTAATAAAAAGATTTGAATAAAATTGTTTTGTTTCATTTTTATAGATCCAGTCCCGGAATATAATTGCCGCACTGTGTATGCAATTCCGTCGCCATGGCAATGCACATGCATAACTGTATTCTTTTAAAATCCGTTTGTGCTGTTCCATTTTTCAAATTTAATTTCATAATCATTGTTCTACGCTTGCACAGGTTCGAATCTAACTGATTTTAAATCTGATGAAGACCGAGAGTACGGTCGAAAACGTTTGTTTATTAGTAAATTGATTACTACTGGACGTTTAAAGGTTCTGGAGTTTTAATTTTAATCAAATATTTCTAACCAGAAATTGTACTAGTTTCAAAACTTGGTGAATGAATACCTATTATATGATTGCTTATAAAAAAGAGGGAGGGAAAAAAACAGTAAGAGTAAAATTACACATTATTGTACATTATTATAAAAGCAAATTACAATAAAGCATTAACTTATTTATAATGACAAATTTAACAGAATCTTATCAAAATATAAAATGTTAAATATTCTACAAAATAAAATATTATACCTTGAAAAATGACTCTCTGCTCTGAGGTTGTAAAGTTTGAGAAAACATACATATTTTCTTAATTATAAGCTTATAAAAGTATTAAAAAGTTTTACTAATTGAGATCTATGCATAGAAATGATTAGTATAAAGGTGTATGTAGGACCTAAGAGAGGTGAGAGTAACACGCTTTCTACTAGAGTCGTACAGTATACAAGAATTCTGAGCCTCTTAAATAAACAAAGAATACTTCTGAAAGAAGTCTGACCAAACCTTTAAAAGAAATAAAACAGAAACAAGCGCTAATCGTGTGAACAAAATCAAGTCAATAATTAAAAACAAAGGAGTAAGTCAGCAGAAGCAGACAAGAAAATCGTTTCACAAAAGAGTTCACTTTATGGACCCTCGCTGCGATATTACTGAGACAGCAGGTATTTTAAAGGCCTCTCAGAGGTTAGGGCCCTATCCTTCTGGCTTCTTCTCTTGGGAATAGGGCCTTCACCACGAGTTCATTAAGACAACAGATTTCCAGCGAGTGTCTTCAAGGTCTTTCGGTTCGGGGTCCTATCACAAGAAGATCCTACTGGGTTCCTCTTACAATCAGCGTATATATGAATCAAAAAATGTTTACTTTTATATAAAATTAAAGGAAACAACTCAACGAATTTAACCTCTAGCAAAATTTTACATCAATTTTCCTTCATCGTACATAGTATATATATATATATATAACCTACGAGCATTAAATCATCAGTCAATTCGCTTGAGTTAATTGTTCTGTGTAGATAGATTAATCTACAATAAATTACAAAGATAAATTATTTAAGTTTACACGCTTTTATATTTTAATATAATCAAAATGTGTGGAATAATATTTATTCATTTCAACGAACTTATCAAAGACTTAATTTTATATGTAAGAAGGGGGGAAAATGAGGAATGACTAGAGAGAAAATTGAAAGACTCGATTAAACACTACAACATATTAAGGTATGAATTGTAATTGGACAAGATTTATAATGAAGTTTATATTTTAGAAAATGTTTTGGCCCCCGAAGCCAAGCAGAATTAACAAATAAATTGAATATCACAGAGCTTATGGGTGTGTGCGTGTTGTATGTGTGTGTATGTATGTATGTATATATATAAATCTTAAATCTACACCCTTTCGAAGTCTATAGAATAAGAAGAATATTCAAATTCTAGTTATAAAGTAGTCTATTGTGAAGCATTTTATAAAATTAATTCATAAAGTTGTTCGTCGATTTACTTTAGTCGCTGGAAAATTCATAATTCATAGAAGAGACAACATTGCTCTCTTACATTCATTCGATTATTGTTGACTCAGCGTTAAACAATCCGTCCTGAGAGTGTGGATCGTAACACCGAAGTTTGGCATCGAGCCAAATGAAGGTTGAGGTGATCGTGAGAACAGCCAAAACCGAACCACTGAACCGGGCAACGATTGATTCGGACGTGCTGATACACACACACATACACACACAGGAAAAAAAAAATATATATATATATAACTGGATTTTTCCACAGAATTATAGGGTCTACTTGTATATTGGTGGCAAATTTCTTCTAGATGATAGAAAATACATTAATTTCTGAATTTTTTGCGCGTTTTTTAAGGTGTTATCCACTGTTTTATCGATAGAGTTATCACTGTTTGATATTGGATGTCGTTTTATTCATCTATAACTTATCTGTGAGGGTACAATTCCGCATGTGTATCGACCTTTATGATAGTTCTTTTATAAAATTAATATTTTGATAATAATATAAACAATTTATAGTATTAAAAAGATGTAAATTATGCATAATTCTGGACATTTTTATTAGTAGGTAGCTTCGTGGTGTTTTTACAAACACGAATTTGGAAGCTCATAATGGAGTTATTTACTGTATCAATGGGGTTTTGATGTAAGAAACACTCAAACATTTAGAATTTTTAATAATTTAAGAGTAAATTTATATATTTTTCGTGTTCGTAGAGATTTAATACATTTTTTTCCCCCAGTAGTTTGAATATGAACGGTATAGAACGGTGTATTGTTTTAGCAAAATTAATCTAACGAGTTTAATGATTAATAATAAGTTTTCATATTTTAAAGTTATTACTAATTGTTATAGACTAAATGGGGTTTTTCTTGATGAAACACGATATATAAAAATGATAGTCTGTAGGCTACAAGTCTCTACAATAATGCATTCTGACTGTAGTTCCTACTTTAAACTATTCCCTCCTATGTTTCCTAGTTTATTTCTTTTAAAAATTATAAGCTTAAACAGTTAAATATGTGATATTTTCATTCGGTTAGCATGAATATTATCATTTAGTTTCTTTGTTAAAGCTTTCTGATCATAGTCTATATATATATTTTTTTCATTTTACTTATTAATTTTAGTTGCTTTTACATAAATTTTGCATAAAAAGGCTGAAACTTGGGTCTGATTTCTGACACTAAAATATACATAAAAATTCTCGATGTAAAATTTAAGTAATCAGGCATTAAATTTGGATAATTCCACTTACGTAAATAGTACAATTTATAAAAATATGAGTGTATATTTGACTTAAAAAATACTAAAAAATAATAGATAAAGTTCTAAAGTAAAATATTTGATTTAAATATTAGCCTAACGTTAGAAACAATTTAATTGTTTCTGCTCGTGTAAACAACGAATTCTACAGAGGGGGGGGGGAATGCTTAAATATTAAAAATATATATCAAAATCTGACGTCAAAAAATGCAAAATATCAAATAAAAATTCTAAAAATAAATACATTTTATTATAGAAAAATTAAAATTTCTATAAACTTATTCGAATGATATTGAAAGAAACGAAAGAAAATCGTGATTTTTTTTTAAATTAAAAAAATAAAATAAAAAAAACAGAAACAAGCGCTAATCGTGTGAACAAAATCAAGTCAATAATTAAAAACAAAGGAGTAAGTCAGCAGAAGCAGACAAGAAAATCGTTTCACAAAAGAGTTCACTTTATGGACCCTCGCTGCGATATTACTGAGACAGCAGGTATTTTAAAGGCCTCTCAGAGGTTAGGGCCCTATCCTTCTGGCTTCTTCTCTTGGGAATAGGNTTCTATAGTAAGGTAACATTCCAATAGACAATATGCAAAGCTTTTTTTTCAGTTTACAGCAGTATTTATTACACAAAATTTAAGTAAAGCTTAACATGCCGATCTTGCCCCGATCTCCCCTAATTGAGATGGATTGATGATGATTATAATAATAATAATAATAAAATTTGCATAATTTAACACGGTTTGTGACCATAGAAATTAATTTATTATTATATAAAAATTAGAGAATAAGTGTTGCTTGGTAGATGCTCGCGTGAGGTTTCTAACTAGACTTTTTGATGTGTGATGCGCTTGATGGAGAATAAAGCGATCAAATGAATCGAATCGATCGATCTGCCGATCGAAATTTGCATCTATGTCCTTTTAAAGAAGTGTAAATTTGATTAATGAGGGTGTAGAAGTGGGCTATTCGATGGGTAAGTAAGAAGAAAATTGTGGTATAGTATCGTTTATTTTCTTTTGTAAAAGAAGAAAAACGTGTAACTTTGGCAAAATATTAAATTTTTTTAATGGCTGAAGAAGTTAAAAACGACGAGAAATTGAAATAAAAGTCAAGTTATATCATCTGCATCATCGTAAGAATGGAGAAAAGTGTAAGAAGGAAACGTAAATTAGATAAATGGCGTATCAGAAACGTATAGGCAGAAGATAGATAACGAGAAAATTTCTGTCTTTGGTTAAAGTGTAGCATGTACTTCATCTTAAGAATAAAAAAAAAAAAATGATAAGAAGAAGCTTCCAATTTAAATTAATAAATGGTAGGATCAGAAAATTGTCAAATTGTAACGTTCGTTTCTTCTTAAAATGGAAGAAAAATGCAAAAATAAACGGTGTTAGGCAAAAAATGAATAAGAACAATGAAGGGCAAACAACGAGAAGATGGTTAAACTGTAACGTCTGCTTCCTGTTAAAGTTTAAGAAGCTATAAATTAAGCAAAAGGATGAATAAAAAACGAACCGAGGAAGGGGTGAAAGGTAACGTTATACGCCATTTTAAAGAAGGAAGAAATTATAAAAGGAAAGTATAAATTGGTGGAAAGAGGAATAAGAAATATATCGACAAACCGCAGACAACAAGAAAGTGAAGAAAGCGAATGAGACAGGCAGATCAAAGCAAGAAAGCCAGAAGTCTGAGAACAGAGACAGCGTAGAGTCGACAGTGCCAGAGACGTCTCAATCTGTCACTGGTTGTCCAGGCGAAGGAGAAAGAGAGAAAGAGAGAAGAGAAAGAGAGAGAGGAAGGTGTATTAATCCCCGAGGCTCGAGCCGAGTCACGCGTGATTAATGACGTCCCGTCACGAGATCCTGCGCGTCACGGAACGCCGCTTCTCGTGAGGGTTAGGCTTTGTTTCATACTTTTTCTACCCCCCTCCTCCTGACCGCAGGATTGGAGCGGCAAAGCTCGTTCTGCCGGAGACGAATGAAGTGTCCGGTTTGTCATTCTGGTTCGCACGAGCCAACACGCGACAAGGTGTAAGCTAGAAAGAATGTCTCTTGTCACGCTATCTATCAGTCGCGTTACAGCATCTGAAATAAAAGAGAAATTATGAAGTGCAGAGATCGGAAATGTCATTCTCATCCTCGATGATTTAACGAAGAATTTTGTCCTTCTTCCGCCCTTTTATATAAAGGGAAAAGAAGATTTTTCTGCGCGTACATCAATTATACATCTCTTATTACATTTCTCGCTTAGTTAAGAAATTCATAAACAAAAATAACGAACGGATAGTTAGACGGACGTACCACGAACATGATTTTATTATATAGACTTCAGTATTATGTTAGTAGAAGAGAATTCGATTGAAACTTCATATAGGTTTACCAAATTTATAATTAATTAGATATTTCAAGTAAAGTGAGATAGGAAATCAATCTTAATTCGTTCTGTAATCGAAGAAGTATCGACAAATTAGTAAAAATGGAGGGGATGTTGACGTGTTTTGACTATTTAGACAAGATGCTACTTCAGTTAGTTTAGTGTATTTCAATACAATATTCCTTCTTCTTCGTAGCAATTAATTCGACTTAAATCGTTTTAAAAATTATAATTAATATTTTTATTTATTTTAAATAGTATTTTTTAATAATCTTTTTCATTCTGATATTTCTTGTTTATTGTATGAAATGGTTTGTATATGGCAACAAACAAAGCTCTAAGGGAAAAAAAGGAACAATAAAAACAACAGAATGTTTATAAAACTGAGAAGAAGATTTATTTATTTAATGAATAAAGTGTTTAAATAGTCTTTTTCTTTAATAAATTTCTTGTATATAGAATTCTTTTATTTTTATTTACAATGGCAGTACTAAGCTATAGTTTAAGCTTAGAAAAACGATGAAAAAACAACTGAATGTTTACAAAATTGCGATTATTTTTTTAAATGTATTTTTTTTAAAAATATTTCGCTATTTTTTAATTATTTTAAACTAGTTTCATTATATCTATTTTTAAGCACAGGTTTATGTAGCAATGGGTTTAAATATGTTTTTTCCCCCCCTCTTTCTCTCTCTTTCTTTTCCTTATTTAGGAGAGAAAAAGTACAAAAATATGTGAATATTTTCAAAAATTGTTCGTTAAAATTTATATTTTAATAATATAAATTTTTATTAATTTTAAATTCGTTTTTTTCGGCATAAACAGTGCATCAAACGCGTTTATCCGATTAATTTGCATATATTTGTTTTTTTCTTGTGTCGTTTCGGCGACGGCGGCGGCCGACTTTTGTAAATGGTTCGGAAGAAAACTTAACTTTTATATTTAAGAATTAAACAAATTTCAAGGACATTCGCAGACAATGCATATAGTTTTCATGCAGGTATAATTAGTCGGGGCAGCTGTAAGTTAAAAAAAGAAATAAGAAAAATAAAAAATGTAGAAGCATGGTTATCGGTTCCAGTTTTGTAATTGTACTTTCTGTTGTTCCTTTTTTTTCTCCTCCTAGTTCTGTTTTGTTTTTATTAGTGTTTCACGGCACGTGGTCACTGTTTCCTGTCAGTCCTTCTTTATATTTTACACGTCTCCGTTTCAGAATTCATTAACTCGACGCTAAGAAGTATAACTTATAATTAAAACATAGATACTATTACTTATATCTTGTGTAATTAATGGTGAGGTTATGGAATGTAAACCTTCGTAACAAAGATTTGAATTGGTTTTTTGGCACGGGTATTGTATAAGACTCTTGTATACATTACAACCCTTAATATATTTTTACAAGCTACCTACGTACCTACAACAGGTGTAATTGATGGTGAAGATGCGGAATCCCAGCGATTTAAGTGTTTGTATTTGTTTCAATCCTTAACAGTTTTCTACTTCATATTTTCATGTGGTGTAACTGAAAACTGGTGTAATTAATGGTGGAAAGTGTAGGAAGTTAAGTTCGTAACGAAGATTCGAGTGGATTTTTTACAGAGGAATCCGAAGAAACACTTTGTTTTAGTTAAACACTTACTTACAGCCTGTATAATTAATGGCGAAGATATGAATTTTAAACTACTCGACACGAAGATTGAGTGGCCTTCTGGTAGAGGTATCCGTAAAAACAATTTTTACTTTGTTTCAGCTCTTAATAAGTGATGCTGCTTACAACTGATGCAATTAATGACGAAGATGTGACATCTAAACCATCGGAAACAAAGATTAGAAGGAGTTTCAGGCGGGGGTATAAGTAGAAAACGTTTGTATTTATTTCAACCCTTAACATATTTTTACAAGCTACCTTCATTTGACTAGTTGTTTGCCACAGAAATTCCGATTTAGCTTCCCAGTGACTAAACATCGTTGAAATTCTGGATACAAAGTAAACTTCTCGAATTCCGAACGGTCGGTGTTCAGACACTCAATTAATGTACCGCATTTACCGTTAGTGGACTTATAACCATCGACCGAGTTTCTGGTAACTTACGTGTTGAAGTAATACACCATCGGCTAAGTTTGTCTCAAACAAATCGATTGAAGTGCGTGGGAGAACTACCAGGTGGGATCAAAGACTGAATGGACGACGGTTTGGATAGATTCGGTTCAATACGGGGCCAGCCCTTCCTCTTAATATCATTGTTACAGAAATTATTGGGAAGTGTCCAATTCGATTGAACTATGTACATTACGAATTTCCGATTCGATAGGTTAATTAGGGTTTAAGAAAGTAAATAGGGTTTAATCTGTGTCTAGCGTTTTCGATAAATCAATTTACTTCGAATCGCATACATGGAAAATGTATGGATCATTCCGCTTATCGCCTCCACGACAAATTTTAAAATATATATATATTTTTTTTATGGTGTGTTTTCTTTAAGCGATTCTATTATAAAATGAAAGAATTGTGCGTTTCTTTTTTAGTCAACAACTTGTTTTTTTATGGTAGTTTGTATGCATTATGGAAGCGAGTCGCTTCGCTTGTTCGGCGCGACGCGATAGTAAATCGCGTAATTAATACACGCGAAAAGTTATTTTCTATTTTTTTTTGAATATTAAATAGACGTTGCAGCTTGAAAGTAATGGAATTTTATCATCAAAATCGCTCTTCTATATTAAGCCATTTGATTAGGTAAGTAAGTAACAAAATTCGCAAATTCTTAAAATTTCTTTACATTGCGATAATGGCATCAATTTGATACAGTTTTTAAGCATTTTATCATCATAAAACTGTTAAAAAAAATCATGCCAAATCCACGTAACAGTGTACAAAATCATGATAAAACGAAGAGATGTATTGAAAGATAGAGATAAATTGAGCCTCTTAGCAACGGAGACACCACCTCGAGTTGATTAACTCGCTCTCGGGACACTTCAAAATATAAATTTCGTCCGTTCGAATTTATTAAATCGATTTTTCTGGAAATTACTTTTTCATTTTTCCATATTATAGATAAAATAAAAGGAGGAAAAAAAGAAACAAGATTAGTAGGTAATCAATTACGTTAAGACGCTTGTAAGCCGATGAGTCTCTTAATCTTAGATCTCTTAGCGGATTAAGGATCAATTTCTGAAAGAGTTTCTTATATTTATCAGGTGAGAAGCCAAAGATTTAAGAGGGAGACAATTTTCATTCCTGCATCATTCCGCCACCTTTCGGTTCATCTTTTAACTACGTTCCACACGCAAAAGTTTGAGCCAATAAGAGAATGGAACTAGGTAGAAGAAGAGAGAGAGAGAGAGAGAGAGAAAGAGAGTCGACGTTGCTAGGCAACTTCAGAGGTTAACAAACACCATTCGGAGAGAGACAGTAATACGAGATTCTACGAGATTAGAACGAGAGTCAAGTTTCGTTTCCGAGTCCCAATGGAGTTGGCCAACTGTAATAGGTTGAGCGTAATTTTAAAATGTAGTCATGGTGGTCATGTAGCTTACGGCTTCGTCTCCATCTGCTTTCTGTAAGGAAATAAGGTCGCGTCTTTTATATGAATGGATTGAAGGAAGAATGGAGTTTGCAAATCTACTTTGGAAACTTTCCAGCCTGGCCACACGTCCAAGAAACAATGTCCCTCTTTTTTTTTATATTTTCTTTTTTTTTTTTCTTTTACATTCTTCTAAACCAATCTTGGATAATGCATAATTACACTTGGCATTCCGAATTATTTTTTTCCTATATTTTATTATATTGGATTTGAAACAAGAATTAAAACAGATATATATATATATTTTTTCTTTTTAAATCTAACTCATTTTATTAAATTTCAGTATTTTTTTTTTTCATTAATAAATATTACTAAGTTGTATACAAAATTTTATTTTAAATTATATTAATCGATTATTTTTTTTAAAATTAAAATCTTCAATATAATCGATTTTTTTAGTAACGAAGAGGAAAGAAAATATTTTCCGAATTGCAATAAATGCCGCTTAATTCAAAATAGTTTATTTATAGCTTAAGTAATTGTGTGTTAACGCCATTTTAATCCCATGCCAAGTGAGCATGAAAATGATTTTTGGATTTTGAGACGAAGCAAAATTTCTTATCTGATTGTACCTATCCGATCCCTATTTTGTTTCGTAAGGTATCACATGTTATCAATGGAATTTTAACCACACAACAGTAACAAAACAGAATACCAAGATTATAAGATTTTTCTATGGAAAGTTTTGTTATAGGAATGTTAATTAGATAATCACACATATATACAATTTTTTTTTTTTTCCAAAAATTACTGTACTTCTATAAGAATGTTAATATTGAGCATAATATATTTTTATTTAGTAAAGAAAAATCTAAAATAAAATAAAATAATTTTATAAATTGATAATTTTAAAAATAATTTAACCGTTAATATTTATACTTTAAAAAAATTTTGACCGCTTAATGATGTCTATGCTAATCAATAAGGCGCCTTCTATATAATTTAAAATTTTTTTTGTAAATTAAATTCCTATTTATAGGTTTTAATAATATAAAAATAAAATCTAAATAAATATAAATATAAGTTCAAATTTTTTATTTTAAATATTAATGATAATAATCACTAATCTTTTGAATTGTAGATTAAGTCCAAACGATCATTTTTCATTTCAGTGCTGCCAACTCTGCTTCATAATTTAAAAAATTTGAAAAAAAAATTATTTTATAGCCGATGATAGGAAGATTTGAATTTTACAATATTTTCGAATAAATTTTTCTCTTAAGAAATTTTATTTTTCTCTTCTTAAAATGTAGATTTAGTAATCGTTTGACTAGATACAGTATTATACTCGATACAGTGTTCAGCTACGCGACCATCCGTATTAAAAAAGAAGGGGAAAAAATCCAGAAAAAAGTCTAAATATATAAATATTTCGGATAAAGTACTTAGAGAGAATCTTTCTCCTTTAAACCTCCTTTTGAATCCTTCGATTTAAATTCCGAATTGCGAAAAATACGAAAATATTCGAATCAACAGATGGACTCGGCCTAAGGCCATAAAGCAGAGCCTATGGCATTTTATCGTAGGACGTTGAAAATAGCCTCCAGGTTTATTCGAATCTACAAAGGTACGAAGTGTTAAAAACGTGGAATGTAGAGTGCTTGTTTCACATAGTAGCGCCTTATTCCGATTTTTAAGTTATAAATCACATAAATTTGAAGATTTTCGTAACCACACGTTGTCGTAAGTGACGAAAGATCGGAAACAACGCATAGTTTTTCAATTTGAAAGAACGCGATTTATGTAAGCAGAACAGGTGGAAAAGTTAGTCCCGCAAAAATAAATTGCCATGCGATAAACTAATGTTTGATTTGAACGATTAAAAGACGAGTAAAAGGTTATCGTATACACTGTACGTAGTGTATACATATAAATGCTAATTCTCGCTTCCCGCTGGGAAAACTAATTAATAGGACACACGAGTGGCAGCGTTCTGCGAAAGTCCGAGTAACAAAACCCCGGGGCTTGTAAATGCCAAGCCACTGGCACCGAACGTCTTGTCGGCATCGGTCGGAGTGTTCCTCTCCACGGGGGGTTGTTTGCGAGACAAACAGTCGGCAGTGGGCAGCGGCCTTGTCAACAGCCTCTGAAACGAACGGAAAAGCCACCGGAAGTGACGTAAAAGTGGAATATTCGATAAGTAAGAAATGGTCCGAACTGTAACCTGGATGATATAGGGGCGAGAGGATGGCGCCTGCGGTGAGGAGAGGCGCTATAGGTGGAATTTCCCACAGCAGATGACAAAGCGGGTCGGAGCTGCTTATGTTGTGTTTATATTTCATTTCTCTTTTGGTCTTTGTTTGCACTTCGATCGTTGTTTGATTAAGGTCGTCTGCCGGTCTTGTTTTCGTTAATAAGGAAAGGGAGAGAGAGAGAAAGAGATCGAGGAGGAGAATACTTCTCGCTTGTTTTTCTTTCCGGCTTACTTTTCTGCATCTGTGTGGGAAGAATACCCACTGCTGCAATTGTACAACTTACCCCGAATAACAATTCGCCTCCCTCATACCGAATTTTAAGTAATTCCTTTCCGAGTCGCGTCTTTATTTCTACGTTTTCGTCAATTTAATCGACGCCCGTCCGGTTGGCTTTGCTTTAGACAATTACTAGTCGCGGCGCTTTGTCGCTCGCTTCTGCTACGCGATCGCCGCGTGTTAACATTGAAATAATATATTAAATATCTTTTTGAATCATTTAAAATTAGCGTATTCTAATATATAAACATTTAAACTGATGGTGTCCGAAAAGATATTCATTTGATTAATCAATTCGTACTCGGAATGTCGCGTCGAGTCGCGCGCCGAATATAAAGTTATCAATATTACTTTTACCAATATATTAATGTCGAAATGTTAAAACATGAAAATAAAATTTGTTTCTAACTTAATACAAATTTATTAAAGGCATGTTATAATGTTTATAACGCGCGGATCATGTTTAAATACAGTGCGACGCGACGCTTTCCATAAGAAATCTCGAGCACAAGAAACACTAATTATAACTCGAATATGATTTTTTACGCTCATTTCGGGTTTTGTTTCATAACAAAGAGTAGAAAGAGGAGGCTATTTTGAACCAAACGTCACCACGTGATCGAGGGACAATGACGCCGATTGGCGTCAGGTCGATTTCGGTGCGCGAAGTGACCGCTTGTTTCCCAGAAGGAGATGGCGCCGGTACCCGTCTGCGGCACATCAAAGGACAACGGAGGAAAGCTCTTCCTCTCGATATCCAATGGGTCCCGAGTGTTTGCCGCCATTCACTCTCCTCTTTGGGTGCGCCTTCACATCACCGGATGGTAGCATCGGTAGCGCGCGCGCCTCACTCCCAACCGGAAACGACAATGGGCCCGAGTGTCGAGTGTGCAAGAAGCGCGTCTTTTTTTTTAATACTCCGGAAGAGGCAACTTCTTACCCAATAATTATGAAGTCCGCCGCTCGGGACAGAAGGTGAGGCCGCGAGAATCGATGGCTTTGCATCTGTTTAACGATCTGTCGCTTCCCCCGGCGCTCCGGCGGAAGAGGCGGCTTAGTAATTAGAGCATTTGGGTAATAAAAACCTCTGGTGTCGTTTCCCCTTGCCCAAACCCGCCTAGATCAAAACTTTTCATTGGATCGAATTTAAAACGGTGCGACCTTTAATCTCCTAACTCGATGGAAGGAGGCGCCTTTGCCGATAGCTGAAGTGAATAGCGTTATTTACTTCCCGTTAACGAGGGTGTTTTGCAACTTTCCGTATTTAATCCGCAAGGGGATAAGATTCGCTATCGTAGTTCCTTTCAAATGTATCCACATTGTTAACATTTAGAAGGCCTTTCGTAATTTGTTGCGTAAGGCCCTTCCTGTGAGATCATCAAAGTTTGGCTGGTTGTATGCAAGTGGAAGACCGAACTGTGGGCTGTTTATCGGTTTAAAAGATCGGGAGACGGCGCTTCCAGTCGCACGCTCCGGTGACTTCGCCCCTTTTGCTTATCTGCTTGTCAGCCGGCGTGACGTCCTTGTCTCCGACTGGGAGTCGAGCGGCACTCGTGTTGAGCTTAACTCGCTATCTGTCGGTATATCTGTCGCGCGTCGCTCTCTTCCTCCACCCTCGGCGACAACTCGGCCGCCCGTTTTTAAATAGGGGGCCCGAGTGGCGCGCATCTATCTAATTAATTCCGGACGAAGAGAAAAGACATCGGAGAAGCCATTGGCTTGGAGGGTGTGTCTCGACGTCAGCGAGTTCACGTCCCAAATCGTGATCGTTTCCCGACACCAACGAGCTGTCCATTCCCAGGGTTCCTCGTCACGATTAGCCCCGGGCAGGGCCAACGTACGCGGACGACTTAATGTTTAATGTTTGGAAAGAATTTGGATTCGAGGGTTTTTTCCAATTGTTTAACATCGGCTCCGTCTTGGAATTCCTCTGTTTACTCGCGATTTAAAAAAGAACGATTGTTTCTGATCGAATTAATACCTTACCTCCTAGACACGTCAACAACACTTCAATTTAAATCACCGAAGCATTTAACTGTTCGAACTTGAAGAAAAAATTCGATACGAAAGTGTAGAAGGGATAAAAGTGCCAATTATGGAATGTAGAAATCACAAGAATACAGGTAAATGTCGAGAACAAGAAGCTGCTTAGGCACGCCTTCCGCCCCCGTAAACCCCTAAATAGCCTGAGGGGTTGTTCTGCGGGGGGCGTGCGGTGGAAACCTCAGGTACCGACAACTAGTTATTATAGATGTCAAGAACAGTGTGCTATCAATAATAATCAATAACACACTTCTGTTCCGTGGCATTGCGTACGAGGGTCAAACAGGTGAAAGGTCACAAGAGATCGAGGGAGCCATCTCCTGGGAATTCGACCCGTCAGCTGTAGCCTAATTCAAAACAGGCGCTGCACAGTACGGTAGTCTATGCCCCGAAAAATGAAAAATTTCTGTTTTAAATTAAGTAAAAAGTTTTATGAAGTTTAACAGGATGTTCGAAAATTGATAAAACTTGTCAAAAAAGGAGAAAAAACAATAAAGTTTTGTGGAAGGGGAGGAGAAATGACCGGGTTCTCTTATGTTCTGTATATAGAAACTGTCAGAAATCGGAGAAAAATGTTCCTCTTGTTTACTAACTCTTAGGTTGTGTCGTTAACAACGGGACTAGAGTGTTAATGGGAAGCTGACACGCAGGTCCGGTCAATGGAAAGCGGATAATGACCGTCATTAGGCAGACAGGTAGATGCGCCCGAAACACCTCCTGGCGGACACTACTGTAATTAAACATCGACGTTCTCATCTTCTGAAAGTTGCACGTATTTCGCTCTTTTTTCAACACTTTAAATTGAAATAAAATTCGAGTTATAAAGATCTTCCAGCACTTAACTTCGATACGGCAATGTGTGTGTATCTTACAGGGAAAATCACTAGCGATCTCTGTCTCTCCATCTAGAAATCCAGATGTTCCGCGTGAGCGTCAGTTGACTAACAGGAAATAGGAAAAATGATGATAATGGGCCTAAAAGGTCCTAATAGGATTCTGTAATGAAGTATAGTTCCTTCAGGCGTTTATTCTAGTGATCAAAGGTTACAAAAATGACCACGAACTGGATAGCAGGATACATTCAATACGGCAACTTATGAGTCATTTAAAGTTTCCCTTTTCAGTCAAATTATATATTACATTTGCTTTATTATTCTTTTCCGAAAATCATTTTCATAATTTGCTTAACATATGCGAAGAAATATAAATATTTTTATGTAGCGGAAGGTGTCTTTTCTGACCTAAAAGGGACCACATATCAGAAGAAACAAGAGTCCGGATTCGAGTGTTCGGAAAATCTTATGGGGGGTGATCAGGATGTGAATAGTTTCGTCCCTCATTCGATCCCCAATACGGGCCTGACCGAATTGGGGGCAAACGAACTATGATGGGCACGGAAAGAGGCCCTCGCGGTCTCCACAGGACAAACGTTTTTTTTTTTTTTAAATGACGTTATTTATGTCTTATTAAAGAATTTTAAAATTTTCGAAATTTATTGATGTTTAAAGGTGTTTTATCTCATTAAATCTTCGTAATTTTTGTGATTTTTCAAAGACAAACAGAAGAATTTAAAGACACTTCTGTTTTTTTATGTATTTAGTTAGTTTAATATCCGGCAGGTGGCGAGGAATATCGACTACGAGGACGGTCAATATGTTTGTATGATAATAACGGTCATTAGATGCAGGGGTGTCGCCCCTTGAGCGAGACTATCGGGGAGGGAGAAAGGAGGGAACGGGTAATTAAACTCCATCTATTGAATCGACCTCTGGACACGGAGGTGACACGCACACTTTAGCGTTTGTAATCGGCTCCTGTACGGATACTACTTTTATAGATTGAGTAGTTGTCTAGTTTTGCGTGTTTGTTACGCACTTATTCGTGCCAGAAAGAAGGGGGAAAAAAGAGAAAAACCTTATTGGAGACGCAAGCTACATAAAGATTGAAGAGTATGTTTCTCTCATCGTTAGGGGCTGAAGTATAAAGAACACGGAAAAGAATGATCTTATCATATTGGTTGCTAGGAGACGGAAAAGTACAAACGAACCCGTTTACTCCAGAAGCGGGGCTCCCTAAGAGAACAAGTGAACGATTGTTGCTAGGAGACGGGATGAATTTCTGGCTGCTTAGGGAAAGTATCGGTTGATAATGAGAAGTGCCATTGAAAGAGGAAGACGAGAATTTATTAAGGAAGAGCATCTCTAATAAGTATTACGTTTCTAATTCCCGAAAAGTATCTATGCCAAATCGTTTGGCCTATATCGTGACCGGGCTACTGTCAGTCTCGTAAGGCCCGCCCACGCACGAGTACACGTGACCGCCGGCCACCATAATTAAAGTCTCGTTACGGACGAAAGTAAGGAGCGGGTTTCCGTTTCTAGTTTTTTTTTTCGTTTTTTTTTCCTCCGGCCGTCCTCTACGGACTGTCGACCTTTAACCCTGTCAGGGCTGAACCAGTAATTGCACCTTTGTCTAAATCTTCTCGGACCAATTATGCCGGCATACCTACGTCACACAGCAGAAACGTGCTGGCAACTATTGTTTTCCGAGGTACTAATAATCATCTATCTGACCCGAGACCGTTCCTTCAGTATACATATAACAGATTGTCACATCTTATCTACATACGGAATGTTTGACCAACCCCGAGCACCGTTGCATTTATAAATGCATAAATCAAATAATGTTTGATTACCGACGAGATACCACCGAATAAATTTCCAATGTTTCGAGCAAAGAAGAAAGTTTTCGATAAGCTGATGACTAAGTCAACATTAAACGATAGGGCATGCAGGTAGATGCGAGATTACCTATACACAACTCAGATTGGGGAGAACATGTGGTGATTCTCTCACATCTAGTGACGTCACCGCGCCAACTACACGTTACGATCACGTGAGTGGGGACATAAATCACGAAAGGTGAGGCAGGTCTTGACAGGGGGACCTCGGTGCGACAGATCGCAATTGTTACATGCGTCATCGAAATGTAACAACCGATCGAATAAACGATGGGGTCACGTGGCCTTCCCTTTTTTATTTTTTTATTTTTTTAAAAGTGGGTTCGAGCATTTATTCAATATCAAATTTTCTCTTACTCCACCCCCGTTTATCGACGTTATATTTTCTATTCATTTAAGCATTAATAAAAATTCGATCAGTATGCCCAATTATGTAAATGGATGCAGAAAGGGGTAAAGATTTTTATCTGCTTTTATATTAATTTCTTCTGGCATCTTGTCCACTCCGCATTATCATTAACATGTCCAGTTGGAAAATTTTACAACTCAATTAGGATCTTCCGGTCCGCTATAATTAGTCACGCCTGGGATGATTTTAAAGAGGAAAAAATCTTTTCAATTGTATTGATGAAACTAGCTTAATAAATCTGCATAGATTAAATGGACTTTTGTAACCATCGTCATAATTAATAGTGATTTGTTATTTTGAGGTTTTCCATTCCGTTCTTTCGTATAATTTATTTAAAGAAAATAAGAAAATGTTTATCATTTTATTTATGAAAGGTTGAAGCAGAAAAATGGAGCTTTGTATACATTTTACTAACGTTCAAATCTATGAATTCATCAACTCTTATTAACGTAATAAAATCTTTTTTTATTGATTTGATTTAAATTAAAATCCTTCTAAATATGTAAATTAAATTTCTAGAAGATTTTTTTTTCTTTAAATGCAAATTTTGAATAAGAAAATATTATGATTAATGCAATCTTTATAAATTTGTTTGTATAAGTGAATAAATCGTGTTTTAATCTATAAAATTGATAATTAATAAATAAAATTAAGTTTAAAAAAATTAAAATTAAATCAAAAAATAAAATTTATATTTTGAAACATAAGCGGTTTTCTGCTTTATATGAAAGATATACGAAGAAAATAAGTTGTAACGGAAATTTAATTTTAAAATAATTACTTAACAACAATTGGTTGAAGAAATTGATGTCATATCTCCGCCTATTTTTTTTTTTAACCAATATCATTCATATAAAATATTTTTTGAAAAAAGTAAAGCAATATTAGTAACAACTAATCATTATATAAACTAAAATATTTAAATATACAAAAATATAGTCTAACCTCGATATAGCACCCCTTCTAAATAGCGCCAATCGAAAACAAATATTAACACAATTAAACTCAAACTTGTATGTAAACTGCATTATTATGTATAATTTTTACTGTATTTCGATATAGTAATAATTTCAGAGGCGAACAAATAGTAGCGTTAAATCAAAGTGTGACTATATTTATTTACATGTTAATTAACTAATTACAAGTTTCTTTACAATTTAAAAAAAATTATAATAATTTATACGAATTTTATTGGTTAATAGAATTAAAGAAAAAGACAAGTATAGACTATTCTACTGCAATTTCTTCAACCAATCATCGTGAAGAAAAAGTTTTTAAAATTATAAATTGTTCGATTTGTTTATCTTTCATATAAAGCAGAAGACTAGTTATGTTTAAAAAGTTTTTTTTTTTTAAATTTAATTAAATTTTTAAATCTTTATAATGTTCAATAGCCTAAAATTAATGAAAATAACGTATTTTTCATTTAATTTACTTAAATTATATATAATTAAAACCACAAATTTATGTTGTATCCTCGCAACATCGCTTCTCGGAAGTAATAATATAGACATTTGCTCTTAATGAATAGTTCAATGTTTAAGTTACATTAACCCATTTAACTTATGGTAGGCCCTATCGTAGAGGAGCCAGCTGGGCCTTTTAGATGGGCCTCACGTTTACTGGGCCTCATAAATGAAAATGGCACAGACCTATCGCGATCTCTGAGAGGTTCTGAGATACAATTATACAGTTTTTAATAATTATACGTTCTATTTTTTAATGTAATTTGGGTCATGTTAATCCAAAGAATATATTCGATAAAGATCTTTGACATGACTTTAAGAATTTCATTCTTTTTTTTTTCTTTGAGGATAAGTGGTTCTTTCGTATTCATTGATTAAATTGACGTCGTTGCAAGTATCTAAATGGATATAAAAATATTTATATCAGGCGACGGAAATTCTCCTTTCGTCATCAGATTGCGGAAAAATTTAATTTTATTAGTAAAAAATAGAAAAAAATTATTAAAAATGGCCCAAAAGTTTTTTCAAAGATTTATAAAACCTTTTATTTAACTTGCTTTGTATCATGTCCTCAAATCTTGCAACTCAGATTTCATCCGCTTCTAATTAAAATAGAAGGTTGAAACTTTGAAGACACCTAAGTCCGATGATAATGAATTTTAATGACGTTTTAGAGGGGTGACCCATCATCAGCATCCTTTCAATTCCGAAACCCGATAAACATAACCAAACGTAGAATTTAATCATGATGTGTATGGGTGAAGATAGGGGTGTATCAAGATCTTTAGAGAGGTGAGATGAAATCCAAATAAGTCTCAATTATGGTGCCTCTCCGCTATAGAAATCTGTGCATAAAACACATAAAAGACTAAATTTTGGAGCTCTTTTATGTTCGGTGCCATTGCTAAATGGTTCCATCCACGTGAATGTAGATGGTATTTTATTTAATCTATGCATTATAAATCGCCTATAACTAATGATTTTATCTTTTTATTTTGTATTAGATGATATATAAAGAGTCTAATAAATAATTTAATCATTCTATAATTAAATAATTAAAAATAAATGGACTTTATTTTTAATTATTTAATTATGAAATATTCAATTAAAAAATTTGGAATTTAGTAACATCAGTAATTCTATTCAGTTGTAATTTTTAAAGTAGATAAATGGATAAAGATTTAGTTTTCCCAATACGGTATTTATTATCGAACAGTGAAAAGCTAAATTTTACTTTCCCAGCTGTTATAGGCTATATAACAGAGGGAAAGTATGGCGATCGGTTAAAAAATTACCCACCAAAATTTGTACATTTTTGGACTCAGAGGAGACCTTGAAACGTCCAGAATTGAAAAAAATTAGGGTGTTTTTTTTCCTTATTTATTGATGTTAGCGTGTGGGAGGGGGCACGATTTTGTTCACCCACTTTGAAACTGAACAACTCCTATGCCATTTGTCGAAAATTTCTGAAATTTTGCAGGGAGGTTTGTGTATTAAGGAATTAATGCTATTAAATTTTGTTGGTTAAAAGTCGAAGAGACTGGGGAGGTAGAGGGACATCATTTGTTATATCTCGGGTGGGGTCAAACTTAATGAAGATTTTATTCGTTATTAACATTTAAATTTTTTATAAAACTCGTCTCTAGCTTGAAATTTAAGGTTACTTTTACCATTTTATAATAATTAATAGTATAAAAAGATATTAAAAGATGACACAACACAAAATTTTAATGGTATATAATGCTTAACATTAATAATATTTATGATTTCTAATGGTTATGTATATGGTTGGCATTAATGGTATCTACGATTCTTAAAGATACTTGTTGGCATTAATGATATTTATGGTTTATAATGGTATTTTATGGTTGGCATTAATGATACCTGTGGTTTCTAATGATATTTAATTATAATAGCTATAGTTGGAAATAATTCTTCCACCCTTTTCCAACACACAATATATTTCATTATTAATTATCGAATTATTTTAAATAAATCTTTATAAAATACCTCCAAATAGTTTTAAAAATCTTTTAAATGTCTTACAAAATAAAGATTAATGTAAGGTATATTAAATCCTATCCGCATACTGTACAGTACCTAAGAAGGGGTATTTACAGTATATAATGTTTTCACTTTTATCTCGATTTTCAACCACCGTTGTTAACTTTATGTCATCTCTCCATATTTTATCTTCTTCTTCTTCTGTAAATATGAGACTTGTGGCCACTATCTTATCCACAGACAACCACCAACCTCCTAAAAAAGAGATGTCAACGATATACTGTATATCCACATTTTATCTAAATTTATTTATGTTTTTGTAGATAGGCGTTATATATATATATATATATATTCTTATAGATAGATTTTATACATATTTTTCAATGGTTGAATCAATTAAGGGCCTACCATTTAAGCTGTTATTATTTAAATATTTTCTATATTCAAAACCGGATTTCTATATAATTAGTAAGCTACAGCTTAAGGCATCGCATTATTAATCTATAGATTAAGTTGTTATATTTTTATACATATTATTCAGTGGAGGAAAAGGGCCTGTTATATACTATTAAAATTTGATGCGGACGAGCGTACTTGATGACGAACAGTAACGTAAACTGGATCTGATATTAGGAGAGGCCCTAAACATAATATCTAAATATAGTATAGGGCCTACAGAAGTCCTAAATATAATATAATTCACTAAAATACAGTCGACCACCCCTATAACACTGTTGATTTTTCCGTTTTATATGAATTCCATGTTGTATGAGTCACTTAGATTTTATAAATACGTGAGCCGTTCACAGCCCGGCACACGTATTTATAAAATCTAAGTGACTCGTACAACATGGAATTCATATAAAACGGAAAAATCAACAGTGTTATAGGGGGGGGTCAACTGTAAATCACAAACAATAGAGGCCTTAAATATTGTAAACAGTTTATTTATTTACAAAAATAAAAACCACTATACCCCTAGAAAGAAACCACTAAATGCCTTTTTTATGCGTTGGAAGTCGAACAAATAGTATTTTTGACATCATATCCGAAACCACTATATTTAATGGAAAATCTAGAATTCACTGACCGGGTCACACTACCACCGAGTTACTATTTTTGTGCAAACCTTCAATCATCTCTGTACTCTTACAGATGTAACCATTACGCTGCAGTATGAAGATTAAACTTTAAAAAATTGTATACACGATCTTTGTAACAATACGTTTGTCACATCAAACTTCTTTTCTCTACTTACTTGACTTTAATATTTATTTATTTTACAAAGGATCATGATCCTGGTTTACACTATTGTTAATGAATGTATAGAGATTTTTTTATCGTATAATTTTGAAATAAAAATGAATATATTTATATTGTATCTTATTACACATTTCTTCTTATATTTAGTGTAGATCGCTTGTAAAAGTAATTCAGAATACGTTAAATGTATGCTTAAAAATTGGCATTTTAGGATGCATTGTTGTTGTTGTTGTTTTTAAAGTGTAGGCCTAATTACTATATACTGTATATATATAATCAGGGCCTTTTACATATCGAGTGAGGCAGGGAAATTTATCTTTTTTAAATAATAAAATTTCATAAAAATCGGTAGAAATGCAATGAAACGATTAAAGTATTTTCGAGGCCCCATAAATGTAAAGCCTTAACAAAATGGCCTTACTAGTTCTTTATGAGATAGGGCCTTTATATAATATAACAAAAAGTAAAGAATATGCCCACAAACTTTTGTTAATTCTAATAAATGATTAAGGATAATTCTAACGAAGAGAATGGTGAAGATGTTCAGACAGAAAAGAATGATTTAAGTACGTCGAGGATTCTTTCTTAAATTATTTATTGTTTAAAATTGATGAATAAAGCACATGTATAGATTAAATACATCCTGTATTCAGAGAAATTTTACAGAATAAATCTGCCTTCTCTCATAAATCTTATATTAAATATGGATTAATAAAATCTTAAAACTTTCTAAACTTTTAAGAAGAGATCTTAAATCATTTTACAATATCATCAGCATTATTTCTAAGTTATTTTAGTTAATTTCTACAGAATTTACATCTTATCCTATGTTAGATACACTTTAAATATTCGATGACCCTCATATTTCAAAATTAGAATTTATTGATAGAAAAATGATGAATTTCAATGCGAATTTTGACCTCTTCCAGTCCCATTTTAAGGAGCCCTCAAGACTAAAAGATTCAAGTAAGGGCCTCGTTTACTTAGGTATAAAAACACACTGACTTAATTAATTTAGGGCCAGAATTTCCTGATACAAATCTAAAATCGTATTTAATTCTACAAAATGTCATAATTAAAGGAAATCCTTATTTTTCTTTAAAATTCTTTATCTTCATTGATTCCATTACTTACTTCTCGCTGTATAATTTAACGTTGTAACCAAAATTAGTCAACAAAAATTAAGAAAGAAATAATTAGAAAAAAAATTTTAAATAATTATCGGCAAGCAGAGTACTATATCCATTTATTATTCAAACAATTCTTTCTTTTTTTTTTCCTATTTTAGTTTTTCTACAAACATTTTTCCATCGTGTCAAAGTTTTCACGCTTGAAAGATGACATGCGAATGCATAATGATACATATACATATATATATACACACACAAACATACTTTCTTTTTACATTTTTTAAGCTATAAAATCTATTTTAATAACGTATAGATCTAAACATAATACAACATCTTCTCTTTAATAACAATCTGCGGACATATAGTAAATTATCAAAGAAATTATAGGTTATAACTCGATTTTCTTATAAAGGTTTACCTATACTAAAAAGTAATTAAAAACGATTGTTTAAAAGACAATTTGGACTTTTTATAAAGAAGAAATCAAAGTTAAAAGATCAAAAAGTATATTTTTTTTTCTTTTTTTAAAAAAAAAAAATAATAATAATAAATTATATGCTGCGATTTATTCGTTGAAGCGTGAATTATAATGAACACGAAACTATTCAATTTCTGAAGATTGTTATTACTTACACCTGTGGTCCTTCCTTCTCTCCTTTTTGACAATAATTATTAAGGCACTGTGCCTATCACGTGCCTCTACGTATTGTACAGTAAGTCCCTTACTTTATAAACAATCGCGTGTTTGTTCCCCTCTACTCTTCATTAACATATATAATTGAATTATGCAAATATTATATGAGGACTTTTACTACTTTTCGATCGAATTATGCGGGTGATATTATCACCGCTTCTCTCTTTTCTTGTAAATTTTAAAAATTTCAAATGTGTGTGTGTGTGTGTTTTCTTTTTCGTTTTTCTGCCTGTGTAATTTATCAGGGGTTCATTATTGTTATTATACCGTACAGCGAGGATGATCACCATACTTATGCTTTTATAGTCATAACTTGTGAAGAATTTTTGAAATTTTTTTTTGTTTTTTACCAAGATTATAGGCTATAATCATACTTGTGAAGTATTTTAAAGACATCGTCTTGAAATATACATAAGATTTTGTTTATAAATCTTAATTAAAGAAGTTGGCATCGCTGTTGCTGTACTTTTCCGGCATTTTTTATCTGTCTTCATCCTTAATAATTGCTACCATCTTCAAATTTGTTTCGAAAATATGAAGGAGGGATGAGGTCCTATCTCCCGAACTAATGGTCCGATTTTCCTGAAAATTTATAGAAGTATTTTTCCATAATACACAAGCCATCGTGCCAAATTTCAGAAAATTTCGACAAAGAATACAGGAGTTATTATGCTTCAAATTGGATGAAAAAATCGTGAACCCACCACACATATACGTTAATACCCATACATACAGAAAAAAAAAACAACTTTCTTTTTTTAGTTTCTTGACGTTTCAAGGTCCCCCGAGTTCAAAAATGTTAAAAATTTTGGGGGGTCAATTTTTGATCGATCGCTATATTTTCCTTCTTATATAACAGCCGGAAAAGTAAAATGAGGACGAAAATCCGACTAAATCTAGCGACAAAGATAATGAAAATTTGCACCTAATTCGAATGCTGAAATATAACACTTGAATTAGTATTGATAACACTTGATTTTATTTGTATATGTTTATGACTTTCGGAGAAAGGTGAGGTTCTATCTCGCACTTCTCTCAGACCCTTTTAATTATTAACTTATATAAGCTACATATATATTAAATTTACTATATTTTAATTAAAATTGTGTTATATTTAAATACACACACACACAGGAAACTCTGTATCCTTCTTATCACAAGGCAACAGAGTAGGATCTTATATCTAGAACCTATATTGGAAAGATTGGATTTCGTGAATAGGATAGGATACTATTATTACAGAATCCTCTCATATTTATGAATCTTATCTACTATTACAGGACCTATCTTATTCTGTAACGACAAGAAGAAGAGATCTATCTCATTTAACATCGAAGGATAACAGGATAAAATCCTAGAATCCTTTGAAGATCTATGGGATCCTTCCTATCGTCCATATCAGGATCTACATCTTGTAGGACCCTCTATTTTCCTGTGATAAGAAGAGCAAAACTGTCTTATCTACAGCATCATCACAGGATTTTAACTTGTATCTACGAAAAGGATAGGATTCTAGGATAAATCTTTCTTGAACGTTTTAACATTCAGAAGCATCCTTACTTCAATAAACAATATTGTAAACAGTTCCAGAAGTATCAACACGAGACATTAACTAAATTAACGATAAAATTCGATACAATTTTTGGTTAAGGAAAAAAAAAAAATCATAAGCACAATCGATAATACACTTTTCTATAAATTTATCGCCATATTGATTTTCAATCAGACTGAAAAAATCGAAAATTTTATTTATTTACTTATTTCTTTTTAAATTATTATTATTATTATTATTATTTTTCTTTTTAATGTTAAAGAAATTTTAAAACTGGTATGAAAATCGACAAAACTTTTAAAAAATATTCGAATTTATATATATATATAAGCCTATATATAAGAGTATTAATTTGTACTTTTTCTATCATCGATCATCGAAAGAGCAAAATCTTGATTTGTTAATGAAAGGATAACATCTGCTCATCTCTCAACCAATCAATGTACCTACATCTTTATTACATTTCTGATAGATCCATTGTTTATTATATCTGCATTTATGCAAATTCGCTACGATATGGGATATACCTTTGGCCTAATTACGTTTAAACGCTTACTTCCTCGTTTCGACTATAGTCGCAACTATGTCGCTTCTATCGACAATTAAAGAGGCAAAAGACGAAGAGGAGGAAAAAGTAGTCTATAACAATGGATAGAGGAGACCAAAAAGTCGCATACCGTTGGACCCCCGCGGCGAAACTTCTTGTGGACCGCCCCGAAAAACCGCACTTCGAATGCCGCAGGGACTATCGCGAGGGGGGGTTGACAAAGGGAGTGCAGTTGATGAGCCTTTTCCGTGACTGCGAATGCGCCGGCCGAACTGTCACGCGTGATTTATGGCGGTGCGTGGTGAAGTCACGTGACACGCCCCACCTGTCATTCACAGATCGTCGGGTGAGTTGGTGGTGGTGATAACCTGGCGTCGTTCGTGTCGGCAGAACGTACCTGCAAACAATCAACGTATTTGCATGTTCTCTACGTCAAGAATTCTTTATAACAAAACAAGATTTATTTATTATTATTATATTTTTTAAATATGTATTTTAAAATCCGTCATCATTTTATTATTTAATATATATTTATATTAATTATAATTAATATTAATTAT
>NW_019384444.1:485791-496208 GCF_000671375.1 Centruroides sculpturatus
GAAAGTCTTGGCACATATTGCACAATTTTCTAATATTTTAGTATTAAATCACGTAGTGTAACAATTTTGTATAAAATTAAAACATAAAAATACAAAAGATTTATTTATTTTTTTGTTCATTTAATGCATTATTTTAATATCAAATAAGGAAGAAGAAGAAAGAAATTATTCTCATTATTCTTTTAAAATGATGTAAACAAAGTTGAAATGAAACTCTATATAATTTCAACTTTTTGTATAAGCTATAATGTATAAGAAGACCGTCTGTTTGTCGATACTTAAAAGCATTTGTAGTAAATATATTCCGATTTTGCTGCTGGAAAAAAAATATATATACAACCCAATTAACTAATAAAATAATCGTATTACAATTGAGTAAAATATATCTTTAATTTTTAATTAAATTTGAATAATTTGAAGATTAATGATATACGAAATATACAGTAAATAAATATATTTTAAAAATTTTATTATAATATAAAAAAAATTCATAATAACATGTCCATATTTAATTAAAAAAAATTTAAAAACTGTCATTAAAACTCTCATTGGTTAAGATTTTAATTATTTTTAAAATTAACCAATCAGCGAAAAGAACGTGTTTTATCATTAACGCTCCTAACTTTTTCTTCGAGGAAAACCAAAAAATTTCATTATAAATGTTATTTTTCGATCAAATGTAATATTTTATTTGTAATTTTATAAAATTTAATTAATTTATTATTTAATCATTATTAAAACAGTAAAAAAAAAAACAATATTAAGTTTTATTATTTAGAATACTTTACACATTAGGCTGACATATTGATTTTTTACTTTGATATAAAAACCAGCAGCCAATTTCATTAAATTCCAATTAAAACATTTAAAAAAATTAATATAAATTTATCTTAATAAACGAATATAAGAGAGAGAGCTTAATACATGCTCAAACTACCGTACAAAAAAAAAAAAATGTTATATAATACTGGTATAATGTCAATTAATTATTATTATTATAACTTTTAAAAAGATAAATTTTAATCTCTTTTAATTATTTTTCTATAATTTTTAAGGAATATTTAAGAAAAATACAAAGAAAATTTGCATTCGAACCTTCTGATATCATTCCTCTATACAAGGACAACTCGCATTTGTATAGACAAATGGATGATTTATTCTTAGTTTCTAGCCTTCTCACCAGATGGCAGTAAGAATAAATTATAACATTTTAAAAATAATTTTATTTTATTAAATCTTTTATATAAATAATATAAGATAAATCCAGTTTTTACTTTCCCGGTTGTTATG
Source organism: Centruroides sculpturatus (assembly GCF_000671375.1). Taxonomy (NCBI): domain Eukaryota; kingdom Metazoa; phylum Arthropoda; class Arachnida; order Scorpiones; family Buthidae; genus Centruroides; species Centruroides sculpturatus. The sequence continues at coordinate 487,082 of NW_019384444.1, forward strand.
TATTATAACAGGAGAAAGTATGGCGAGCGGTCAGGAAAAAAAAAGGAAAAAACAATTTTTTCCTTAAGATTTTTACATTTTTGGAAACTCGAAGGACCTTCGAAACATGGAGAAATGTAAAAAAAATTTAGGGGTTTTTCTGTATGTACGGATTTGTTAGTGTTTATGTGTGGGGAGAGGCACCGTTTTGTTTACCCACTTCGAAGCTTAATAACTGTTGTGTCTTTTGTCGAAAGTTTCTGAAATTTTGCAGGGTGGTTTATGTATTAGAGACGTTGATGCTATTAAATTTTGGTGGTTATAGGTCGAGGGGGTGGGGAGATAGAGGGGGTGACTTGTTTATTCATTCTTTCTTCGTGAACGTCATTTGACCTTATTGATAATAAGTTTATTAACTGAGTAATATCATGAGGGATGTTTACAATTGATTTTTTAAAAAATATAGGGCCTAATTGATATAACTTCCTAACCTATAGATCGCTCCTCAATAATACTTTCTATATGATTGATTAATAAGAAAAGATTAAGAAGAGTTAAATTTAGATGCGAAAATAGATTTTTTTATATAAAGTTAATATATAACTCTATTAAATTATTAAATATATTCTATAATAATACAATACATATAAAAGTTAACTTAAATTTTTGAATAAATTTGATTAATTATATTGTATTTTGATACAATTTTAAATATAATCCTATATATTTTCTTATGTTATAAAATAGAAAAAATACACACGAAGGCAACCACAATCTTCATTTTTTTTTTTATACAACTCTCTTCTTTCAATCAGGAAAGTGTACATTTCTACGTCACTTTGACGTCACTCTTCTATATTTACAATGAATGACCATAAGAAATGACGTCAAACTGACGTGAAACTGTACCCTATCCTCATTCCTCGCATAAACCTACTAAATCTCTATTGAAAGTTGCCAACCATTAACATCCGTGACTGAATTTTAATGTGATATTTTTGACGCAGAATAACACATTAAAAATTTCAACGTTCTTAAAATTATAAAGATTAAATAATTTTTTAAAATACAAATTAATAATAAAATTTTACAGAAAAAAGAAAAAAACTGAATAGACAGGAATATACATAAAGATAAACATTACAATATTGATAAAAATGTGTACGAGTCTATAAAATACGCCTTCCTGATGTGACATTCTTTCTTGATATAGGCCTATCTCTTTTGTAATATTCCTTCCTAATATATTTCTTTTGTGTAATTCTTTCCTGTTCTATCTTTGTGATATCCTTTCCTGTTATATCTCCTTTATGATATTCCTTTCTGGTTTATCTCTTTGTGATATTCTTTCCTGATATATCTCCACGATATTCCTTCCTAGTCAATAGGGAATCTAGAAATCATTAGAGGAGGGGAAAAAAAAGGAAACAATATACCTTACGAAATTTTTTACTACTTAAAATACCCTACTTTACTCGAGAAAAATCCCTAGAAGGGGGATAAAACTGTGCCCTGCTCACCCCCCTAAATCTATCCCTGTTCCTGGTAGTTACAGTACATCTACTCGCGCTATTCTTCTCCATTATATCTTATTCTTTCTTGACACATCTACGTGATATCCTTTCCACTAAACCTTTTAAAACTGCTAAATAATACAAAAATATTAAACATATTATATCATACACAAAGCTTCATTAACCAACAAAAAAACACAATTTAAAATCCTTTTAAACGTTGAATTTAAAGTAAACTACAGGAAAATTTCGATAATATTTACTAAATAAATATATCAAAAGCTAATAAATAAGAAAATTAACGAAACAGAATGATCAAACAATTTAAATATTTAGAAATCCCATTTTCTATCTAACATTATTATAACTTTCTTCTGCTTCAAAGTCATAATATAATTTATCAATGTATAAATTTTCATAAAATTCTTTTTAAAGTTTAANCTGAGATCTTTCTTCCATTTTCTTTCTTCTTTTACAAAAATGAAGTATTAAGGTAGATGTTGCATCCCAGTAATAGTCTAAAAATTAGGGCGTTTCTGTACCGTATGTTGTCCCAGTGGCTCACATGCACATGCACAGAGGTAGACTCTCTGTGATCCAGCATCACATTCCAAAATGTTGGACCAATATGTGGCAATCAAATTTTGTTCAAAATTAATAGAAATGATCACAGAAGTCTGAAACTGCTGAAAGCCAGAAAAATGGAAGTTAAGTCATGGTTCTTTAACATGGCAATGTTAAAGAACCATGTCTTGACTTGACATGGTTCTTTAACATGACAGTGCCTTATAACATTGCTCAAATTCACAGACAGTGCCTTATGACATGGCAAAGTGCCATGTCATAAGGCACTGTCTGTGAATCAGTATTTGGTCTAACAAAATATACCATTGGCCAAACATCCTCCATAGTTGCCTCAGACTTTTTCCAAAACTATTGAAGGGAAAATTTTTGAAGATGTGAAAGCCATACAAGAAAATGTGACAGACTCTAGAGACCATTCCAAAATCTGAGTTCCAGAATTGTTTCAAAGCAGCTCCAGAAACACTGAGAAAAGTGTATTGTATCTCAAGGAGACTACTTTGAAAGAGATCCATCCTAACTGGCAATAAGTGCTTTCATTTATTTAAAAAACATAATAATAATTCTTGGAACTTATTGATCACACCTCATACATAAAAAGACAACTTTATGCACTAATTTTATAAATGAGGTTGAAGAACAACTGTCTTTTTATTATTAGTTTTCAATAATTAACTTAAATAAAGGATACATATTCAGATATTAGATATTTTCAATAAAATTACAGCTTCATCTTCACACAAAAAATTGGAAAAAAAACAGATACACAATAATTGTTTAATTACAAATTTATTTTCATTGAAAACAATTGTATATGTATCTTTAATTTATAAATTTTGTGTTAATTTGCCAGAAAGTTCTTTTTTTAAATCTAATGAGTAAACAATAATCATATTTTCAAGTAACTTTCAGAACTGTCTTACCTATTATAATGAATGATATGTTATTTTTCAATATGCAAAAATGAATAAAACTGATAACCCAAATGTTTGAAACTAATTATTTCTAATTATTATTAAATTTCAAATAAAAATCTTATTTTATTTAACTAACAAAATATAAATAAATTAACATATGAAGCCATGTGGATGAGACAATTTAATGAAATCAGCATTATATCTAAATATAAAATTTAATTAAGGAAGAGATTTTTAAAAATTGCCATTTGAAATTAATTACATGGATTAGTAGTTGTTACGAAATTATTAATTAGTTTAATATGCAAATTCTCATTAATTATTTTTAAAATTAATTTAATAAATAGGCATTTTTCTACGAGTGAATAAAATACAATTAACATTTTAAAATTTTTATAATTTATTAACATTTTGTACATTGTTGCCATTTTGCAAGCATTTTTGACATACTTCTTTCGCAATTATAAAACGGGAGACAATTCCATTCATATTAATGCTATTGGTACAATTTTATTAATTCGTCACTAACCGCCGAAGGTGTCAATATGCCTAAGTCGGTAAACAGAAGAGTGATGTATGATGGTGGCGTGAAGTCGACCAGTGGATGTTCTTTGCTTAAATCTTTATTCTTCACTGTTTGAGGATTATACTGCAAGAAAATTTGGATTATTAGAAATCAACTTTCTGATATAATAAATTGTTTCTTATTTTAGCTGATTATTTGTAAATTTAAATATAAATAAAATTAAGTCGAGATCTTCAAGTTATCTTAAGCTACGTGAAACATAGAAACAGATTGGATCAAAGAATTTTTCCAGGGAATTTTAAGTCTAAATCTCTGTCACGGACAGAGTTCGCTCTGTTGATTTCTTAATTGTCTTAACGTAGAATAAACACTAAAAAAAAAATAAGCAAATTTTCTGCAAAATAATTCTCAATTAAATTAGATATATTCACTTCAGATGAGGATACATTTCTATTTGAAAGGAGATCGTCAGCGAATTCGAAGTATAGCCCATGGTGTGTCCACGCGATGCCAACATGCGAGATATTCTGCTAATTAACTTCTCATTCATTATAAATGTTGATTGCGAGATGAATGGCGCCGATCTGGCTAAATCGTGCATGGCCCCAAGCCACGCTCCGCATACGAACAATAATAAACGGGCCATGTTTGCTTGACCATGTTCCACTGGATATGTTTATTTGGATAATCTAGCTAAAATAAACAAATAATTAGCAGAAAAATCAACACGAAGATTGAGTAATGCAATTACCTCTCTGGTGATTTACATATTCCTGCGAATTTGTACAATTCTAGCTTGCACACTCTCTCACTTGACAGAGCATCCTCCTTTTTTTTCTCTACCTCAAAACATAATTTCTCTTCCATTTCGATGATGTTTTAATTAATATTTAATAAGAAAATGTCGTATTTAAGCTTTAATTTCTCTAAAATTTCGTGTAAATTTGTATTTGGAATTATTATTGAACAGTTGAATAAGTTTAGAAAGTGATGTTAACAAGTTATCATTGCTGTTTTTCCAGAACAGTGGTTGAATGCGACGATACCTGTCTCGTCGCATATATGTACAAATAACTTTTTAAATATAGTTCTTAGCCTTATTATTTAAATATATATAGAAAGATAGAATAATTTTGAGGATGACATTCACTTTTCAATACGTATTTTCAAAGTTAAAAGTGCTATCGCTTTTAAAAGCTGATAACTATTAAACAACAATCTTTCAACAAGTAGATCGCGATCGCTCTGGCTACTAGAAATCAGCTTTGTACGCTGTTCTGAGGATCACTAATTGAAATAAATGTTGGAAAACAATATTACAAAGTAATAAAGTAGTTTCATATAATTTATAAAGGATAATTGTTATTATAATCCATTATTTATGATGCATGAGAAGAGATGCGAAGCGACGCGCGTCGTCGCATCCAATAGTAATAACAGTAGTAAACAAACAATATATATACCGAAATAATTAATAAATTTTATCGATTTATTATATATTATTACTTAAAAGTTGATAAGATAAATATAAAATTTTAAAGGTAAAAACAGTAGAAAGTGAGAAGCAAACAGAAGTAAAACCATCCTAAAGGAAAGGAACGGCGGTGACCGGAAACGGATATGACATTAGATTAAAACACTCCCTTCTTACGGAAGTTTAGCGTGACTCTCGATTGTTGAATATTCCGGGTTGCTCGGACCAGGCCGGACATGTCAACCTAACGTTAGCTCACGCGCCCACTAAACCAGACGTTCTCCCTCACGCGATCACATCTCTTTCACTTTATTTCACCCCAGCGCCGACAGACCGACTGGTGGCAAACTCGATCACAAAGAAAAGACCACATCTCGGTATAGGGTCGACTATTAAATCCATCGAGACAATTAGAATGAATTAGATACGGGTTGGTACGTTGCGCAAGTCAAGTGATCGTGACTAATTCAACACTGAGAAAAGAATTTTTTGGATATTTTCCAGCGAATTGCACCTGCCATTTGACCTTTGCCCTCTTTAAAAAATGTTGCTGTCGTCTACTTCCGGCGTCGTCATTATGACATTTCGTGACCGACTCCGGATGATAGATTAGTATTAGAAGGAAAGAAATAGCTGCATTTAAAATGTATCGCTTTACTCTTATTCAAATGTAAGATGAACTTAATGCACTGTAATTGCCATTAAAGTAATCTATCTTTCACAGATAAAGTGCTAATTTGAATACTGTAAATGCAAAAGATTTTATGTATTTCCCCCCCACCCAACTTTAAGTGGAATTTAGTAAAAACTTTTAATCTTGTAGAATCTAATTTAGAACGCAATTAGACTTAAAATATTGCAGAACCCAATTTGAATCATAGACCCACTATAATCTAAGATATTATTGACCCTAAAGAACTTAATTTACACCTTATAACAGTCCATTTTAATTTATATTTTACATTAGATATTATTTAGGTCTTATTTTAGATCCATTTATGTTGTATTATGAAGTTTAAATCAGTAAAATTCTTCAATATATCCCAATTAAAGTATAAATCAGGCATATTTAAAGTAAAATTTCTAATCAAAAATATCAAATAATAATAAATAAATCATTAAATTCGTTGATAAAAGAGGGATAATAAGATATACTCCAAGAAGACATTTCAATGAAAGATATTAGAAAAGAGTCGTGTCGAGTGAAAACTAAGATACTTCCATTGTTTGAAAATGTTTTCCATCAGTGCAAATCCTTTAAATTAAATTGGAAAGTTTAAATTATATCCCGAAGAAACGCGACATTTCTTTAGAACTAGACTAATAAATCAAGTTTTTATCTAAAGTAGTCTCTACTTTGATTACTGTATGGCAATTTACCTCCAAAAAAAAAAGAGAGGAATTCTAAAGTTGACTCCTATCAAAATTTTTGCATTTTCTAACTTTAAAATCTTAATTTAATGAATAACTTCAATTTTATACTTTTAAATCCATCTAAATAAATAAATAAATAATATACTGGAACAGCCAAAGAGATACTACAAAGAACTAAGGGGCTCTAATAATATCTTTTATTAAACTGTCTTTTCTAAATAGCATCTTATTATCCTTCTTTATCAACGAATTTAATGATTTATTTGTTATTATCTGATATTTTTTTATTATAAAATTCGATTTTAATATTTTGATTCAAGATTCTGATATAGTTTAAGTGGGGGTATAATAAGGAATTTTGCTTATTTAAGCTCCAAACACGTGCATAAAATAAGCTGTAGTTGGTTATTAAAGGATCTAAGCTAGATTTTATACAGGATCTAATTAAAGTCTGTACGATTGACATTAGCAAAGGCCTATAGTTACCTATATTTAAAACACCCACTAATATAGAGCCTATATTATAACGTATTACGATTTAACCAATCAGAGAAACGAACAGATGTTGTCATTTACGGCTCCCTAACTCTTTCACTAATTACTTAACCAAAAAATTATTAATAATTATAATTTGATAATAGTATGATTAATTCAAACTTCTAATGTAGTTTAAGAGGGATATAATAAATTATTTTACATATTTAAACTTTATGTAAGAGCATAAATTAACCAAAAAACTTAATTCCTGGTGTAAGACTGTGTTTAAATGAATTATAAATTATTATCTTCATCTATTTGATTACTGTACTAATAAAATTTGCATAGAAGCTGATATATTTATTTTCCTCTCAATTATCTTATCTAGCATCTTAGACTCGATTCAGAAGAGAAGTTTTTTTTTTCTATATAAAAATGTTTAAAAAACAAAAAAAAAACATGGCGTACGAAGTAAGAATATTAATGCCCTACTCGATAATTGTCAAGCCATAGAGCATTCCTATTTATTCGTAGAACCAGATCTTGTAAATTTTACCTGATTTTAAAAGTTAATACATAAATTTTATACTCTATATTTTATTAAGTTATATATAAATATTCTATACTTATTTTACTGTCGGTATAGTGTAGAAGAAAATATTTTTAAAATGTTTAAACAGAAAATGTAATGGTCTTGAAAGCAAATTTTTAATGGAAAAAAAAAGATAAATTTTTGAAATATTTTGATTTTTAAGGTTTACAACGAATAAAATTTAATTAATTTAAGAAAATATTGCTTTTATTCAATTCTTTTATAAAGATTTTAATTAATACAAACGAATATAATTGTGTATATAGGCTATAGTAAAAGCTATATAAACCGGAATAATACGGTAACGAATATTCTTTCCGGTTTGATAGGTTCCATTTTGGACAGGTTTTACTGTATGTATATAGAAAAGAGACGGATTTATGAGAGGCCCCAAACTGTATCCATATGACACGAAGTCCCAAGGTGTAATTTGTTAAGCATACAGAGTAAATCCACGATATAGAAGAAGCTATTACAGTCTGTGCGAGACCCTAAACAAGTATAAACTTGCTAGACCGCTTTTATATAAGTTTATATGATGTAAAACCCGTACCATAAGATATTGCGAATACCGGACCAAAATTGAATATTGAAAAGCAATAAATGTACGATGCCAAGGGGGATGATCGAGAAGGGATGCTGGAGATTTTCCCCGGATGTGAAGAAAACTTAGGGGAGTGTAATGGTTTTTAACTCTATAAATTAATGTTAATTTTACTAACAAAAAGTAAAATATTTAAGGATAATTTTTATTAATAAAACAACTTTCTATTTGTTCAAGAAAGGGGCCCCATGCAAGCTCTCGACTGGCCAGGCCCTAGTGATTCAGCCAATTAGAGAAACGAAGAAATGTCATTTACGGTTCCCTAACTCTTTCACTAATTACCGAACCAAAAATATTAATTAATTAACTTAAAAATAAATAAATAAAAATCAGTTATTTGCTTAAATTCTGCACAATTTTCTAATATTTTAGTATTAAATCACGTAGTGTAACAATTTTGTATAAAATTAAAACATAAAAATACAAAAGATTTATTTATTTTTTTGTTCATTTAATGCATTATTTTAATATCAAATAAGGAAGAAGAAGAAAGAAATTATTCTCATTATTCTTTTAAAATGATGTAAACAAAGTTGAAATGAAACTCTATATAATTTCAACTTTTTGTATAAGCTATAATGTATAAGAAGACCGTCTGTTTGTCGATACTTAAAAGCATTTGTAGTAAATATATTCCGATTTTGCTGCTGGAAAAAAAATATATATACAACCCAATTAACTAATAAAATAATCGTATTACAATTGAGTAAAATATATCTTTAATTTTTAATTAAATTTGAATAATTTGAAGATTAATGATATACGAAATATACAGTAAATAAATATATTTTAAAAATTTTATTATAATATAAAAAAAATTCATAATAACATGTCCATATTTAATTAAAAAAAATTTAAAAACTGTCATTAAAACTCTCATTGGTTAAGATTTTAATTATTTTTAAAATTAACCAATCAGCGAAAAGAACGTGTTTTATCATTAACGCTCCTAACTTTTTCTTCGAGGAAAACCAAAAAATTTCATTATAAATGTTATTTTTCGATCAAATGTAATATTTTATTTGTAATTTTATAAAATTTAATTAATTTATTATTTAATCATTATTAAAACAGTAAAAAAAAAAAAA
>NW_019384444.1:499561-527607 GCF_000671375.1 Centruroides sculpturatus
TATAATTAGCTGATTATTGAATCTTTTTAAAAAAAAAAATATTTTATGTTTTAAATCACAAATGTGGTTGTATTTAATGTTTATAAGCACAATAATAAATAATTATTAATCTAAATATAATTAAATTTTTAATTTTTAACGTAACAAAATGTGGGTATAGATTTGACCCTATCGACTGGCACAGAAAGGCCCCAAAAATTTAATATTTTTTATTCTTCTTCATTGTCATGATGTTCCATTTAATTTTTTTGCCATTTAATAACTGCATATGATCATTAAAACTTAAAATTTAAGCGAATAAATTGTTAGTTAAAACATAATTCGGGGTTTAATTCTTCTATATTATACATAAATCCATCAAAGAAATATATCTTATCCTAGTGTAGTGAGAGTGTGTATAGGCCCTATACAATTGTGAATTATACTTTGCTATTATTTAACTAATAAAATCGATTATCCTGATTTTCACAAGATTACGGCCTAAATCGTTTATATTAAAAAGGTTTGATGGCCCTAAACAAAACAAATATAGGCCTATCTTATAAGCCACACTATACACATTACATTACATCGATTGCAGACATCACATTATAATTTGTGCTTTATATCCATTATTTTATGCTTTTATAAGTTTATTGCGTGATAAATTAAATGCTAATTTGCTTAAAATTATTTAAATAATAATTATAAACTACGATTTTTACTAAATGGAAATTATATTAGCCCTATTGGGCAACAGAAAATAATGAATTAAGTATCCAAAAATGATCTTGCTCCTCAACATGGCGAGATCCAAAACAGATGGACTGAGACTCAAATAGGTCCACTAGAATCTTTTTAGACGATGATAATGATGATGATGATTTTATTCCTTATATTCTTAAACTGTTATCGTTCAGGCTTCCATTAATACTGTTAGAATAGTTACAACTAATTAAATTTAACAAGTTTAATCTGTTTGTGGCATTATTATATCAGTTATAATGCTTACCATATGAATTATTATATCATTTTTCGATTATTATCTTTAGAATAGCTTGCATTAAATATTGATATTAGGTTGCTGTTTGTCTATGTAAAGCGATTATTACTCCATTCATAGAGGCGCGTGTTTCGTGTAAACCAGTAAAAGTAGATAAGAACAGCGTGGGAAAGCGCTCCCAAACAATAGTGTAATAAAATATTAGTGTAATTAACAATTTTAATATGTGTTAATTTGTTCTAAGAAAGGATTAAAGGTAAAATTCCTAAGAACTCCAAGGGACAGATAAGAATCTCAGTTGTCACATGCCAGAAAGACCACATACTTAGAAGCGAGAAGACCCTATAAGGCACAATAAAACTGTGATCTTATTGATACTAAGTGGATCTTTTTACATGCCCACATGGATTCATCCAAGCCGATAAGGCAGCGAGGCACGAGAATAAGCATATCTAGGACAGACTACCCACGAAAAATTTCCGAGGTTTGTGACCCGGACTCGAACCCGGGTCCGCAAGAGTGCAGACTAATACCTACATTAATTCTTGTGTATGCTGTATCAACTTCATGCATCAGTTTCTGTAGTAAGCAGACTGCAGTTTTATGATAGTAATCATGATGATATATACTTATGGTATAAACTTGTATTCATTTCTAGCAACATCATGCCTTTATCGTATTGCAGATACTGTATGTGCGGTATACAGTATATATATATATATTATAGTATTAAATATATATCATTATCGTTATCATCACCGTCATCATTGTCATCAGCAACAACAGTAGCAGCAACATCAAATTCGAATCATAGGAATATTTTCGGATACACAGGATAAGAGGTTATAAAAACAATTACAATAGTTAACTGACTTTTAGGCCACCCTGCATACATTTGAAGATTTACAATAAAGAAAATGCTTTAAATTTTCACCTAAGAGAATGCAATATATTCAAATTTACAAAAGAAACATTTAAAATTTATTTATAAAATGTATGAAATTAATGTTATAAAGAGAGAGAGAGAGAGAGAGAGAGAGTGTGTGTGTGTGTGTGTGTGTGTGTGTGTGTGTGTGTGTAGTGTTAAGGACATTAGAGTGTGTTCACTTGGGCATTAAATTCGTTTGAAAGACGAGGAAAAATTCAAAGATGTCAAATTTGCAAATTTGTTATAAAAGAAGAAAGTCTTGGCACATATTTTATTCATATGACCGTGCCACGGTGATAAAGTTGATTCCTTTAAACAACATCATTAATCTTTTAAACGGAACGATGAATTATGAGTTTTTAATCAAAATTCTGTATACTTTACTTGAAACAAGAAAGAATTGCCTTTTCTTTTAATTTTATTTTCGTTCCTTCTTCCTTCAAGCGTTCAAAAAAACAACAAGAAGAGGGGAGGAAAAAAAACCCCTCTGAACTCTTACATTCTTAACCTTCTTCTTTTTATAAATTATATTTCAAAATTAATTTCGAATTTTTAATCCAAATATGGATGATAATTATAAAAATCATCATCGTCATTATCCTAAAACGTAAACCTTAATCGAAACATCATCATCATCATCATCATCATCCTGACCAATTTAAATCTTCGTTAACACCTAAACTCGTCATAACCATTCGCAATTGTGCTGATGTTGGATTTACAATCATCATCAATCCAAGATGTAAAATAAAATTATGGATGATGATGATGATTATCATCCATAATTTTGTAAGGTTTGTAAAATTATAATTAGCTGATTATGATGTTTGTAAAATTATAATTAGCTGATTCCGTAAGGTTTGTAAAATTATAATTAGCTGATTATGATGATCGTAAAAGTCAAATCGGTATGTGATCATCATCGCATTATCATCATCATCATCATCATCATCTTGAACAATTCCGGTTTGGATCTTAGGAATTGTTCAAGATGATTACAATTAATTAAAATTAATAAATTAATATTTAATTATTTAAAAATTATAAATGTTTTACAAACAATTATTATTTTATTTAAAATCCTAAAAAAAGAAAACTTGTATAAAAATTGTTTATAATTTAATGTTTTTTATTTTATTTTGGAAAATTCGAAACAATTTTTTTAAAGACAATTTTCCATATTTTTTTATGATAATAAAAGTTGTATTTTTTAAAAAATTAACTCAAATTTTGATTATTTCATTTATTTTGAATCTAATATATTTTATTAAATGACTTCTAACTGAATGTACCCAAAATAAATGCATGCAATTCTATATGTTTAGTAAACAGACACATAAAATATTTAATTTTTAAGTGACAAAAACATCTTTACTTTAAAGTCTTAAGCTTAAAAGTTAGATTTTTTTTAAAGCAGAAGTTATACAGTAAATATTGGGATAGGCTTTAAATCATCACATTAAGCTACAAATGACCATAAAAAATGATTATTTAACGTTATTAGAATTCAAAAATATATAGTTTTTTAATTAAAATATTTATTCAAAACTCGATTTTATGGTGAAGTGTCTTCAAGATAATGATGAGAAGTCTTCACCTATCATTCTAACTTGAATTTCTCATCTACAGACCCTTTAATTCGTTCTTTCGACCCGNCTCCCTAACTCTTTCACTAATTACTTAACCAAAAAATTATTAATAATTATAATTTGATAATAGTATGATTAATTCAAACTTCTAATGTAGTTTAAGAGGGATATAATAAATTATTTTACATATTTAAACTTTATGTAAGAGCATAAATTAACCAAAAAACTTAATTCCTGGTGTAAGACTGTGTTTAAATGAATTATAAATTATTATCTTCATCTATTTGATTACTGTACTAATAAAATTTGCATAGAAGCTGATATATTTATTTTCCTCTCAATTATCTTATCTAGCATCTTAGACTCGATTCAGAAGAGAAGTTTTTTTTTTCTATATAAAAATGTTTAAAAAACAAAAAAAAAACATGGCGTACGAAGTAAGAATATTAATGCCCTACTCGATAATTGTCAAGCCATAGAGCATTCCTATTTATTCGTAGAACCAGATCTTGTAAATTTTACCTGATTTTAAAAGTTAATACATAAATTTTATACTCTATATTTTATTAAGTTATATATAAATATTCTATACTTATTTTACTGTCGGTATAGTGTAGAAGAAAATATTTTTAAAATGTTTAAACAGAAAATGTAATGGTCTTGAAAGCAAATTTTTAATGGAAAAAAAAATAAATTTTTGAAATATTTTGATTTTTAAAGTTTACAACGAATAAAATTCAATTAATTTAAGAAAATATTACTTTTATTCAAGATTTTATAAAGATTTTAATTAATACAAACGAATATAATTGTGTATATAGGCTATAGTAAAAGCTATATAAACCGAAATAATACGGTAACGAATATTCTTTCCGGTTTGATAGGTTCCATTTTGGACAGGTTTTACTGTATGTATATAGAAAAGAGACGGATTTATGAGAGGCCCCAAACTGTATCCATATGACACGAAGTCCCAAGGTGTAATTTGTTAAGCATACAGAGTAAATCCACGATATAGAAGAAGCTATTACAGTCTGTGCGAGACCCTAAACAAGTATAAACTTGCTAGACCGCTTTTATATAAGTTTATATGATGTAAAACCCGTACCATAAGATATTGCGAATACCGGACCAAAATTGAATATTGAAAAGCAATAAATGTACGATGCCAAGGGGGATGATCGAGAAGGGATGCTGGAGATTTTCCCCGGATGTGAAGAAAACTTAGGGGAGTGTAATGGTTTTTAACTCTATAAATTAATGTTAATTTTACTAACAAAAAGTAAAATATTTAAGGATAATTTTTATTAATAAAACAACTTTCTATTTGTTCAAGAAAGGGGCCCCATGCAAGCTCTCGACTGGCCAGGCCCTAGTGATTCAGCCAATTAGAGAAACGAAGAAATGTCATTTACGGTTCCCTAACTCTTTCACTAATTACCGAACCAAAAATATTAATTAATTAACTTAAAAATAAATAAATAAAAATCAGTTATTTGCTTAAATTCTGCACAATTTTCTAATATTTTAGTATTAAATCACGTAGTGTAACAATTTTGTATAAAATTAAAACATAAAAATACAAAAGATTTATTTATTTTTTTGTTCATTTAATGCATTATTTTAATATCAAATAAGGAAGAAGAAGAAAGAAATTATTCTCATTATTCTTTTAAAATGATGTAAACAAAGTTGAAATGAAACTCTATATAATTTCAACTTTTTGTATAAGCTATAATGTATAAGAAGACCGTCTGTTTGTCGATACTTAAAAGCATTTGTAGTAAATATATTCCGATTTTGCTGCTGGAAAAAAAATATATATACAACCCAATTAACTAATAAAATAATCGTATTACAATTGAGTAAAATATATCTTTAATTTTTAATTAAATTTGAATAATTTGAAGATTAATGATATACGAAATATACAGTAAATAAATATATTTTAAAAATTTTATTATAATATAAAAAAAATTCATAATAACATGTCCATATTTAATAAAAAAAATTTAAAAACTGTCATTAAAACTCTCATTGGTTAAGATTTTAATTATTTTTAAAATTAACCAATCAGCGAAAAGAACGTGTTTTATCATTAACGCTCCTAACTTTTTCTTCGAGGAAAACCAAAAAATTTCATTATAAATGTTATTTTTCGATCAAATGTAATATTTTATTTGTAATTTTATAAAATTTAATTAATTTATTATTTAATCATTATTAAAACAGTAAAAAAAAAAAAAACAATATTAAGTTTTATTATTTAGAATACTTTACACATTAGGCTGACATATTGATTTTTTACTTTGATATAAAAACCAGCAGCCAATTTCATTAAATTCCAATTAAAACATTTAAAAAAATTAATATAAATTTATCTTAATAAACGAATATAAGAGAGAGAGCTTAATACATGCTCAAACTACCGTACAAAAAAAAAAAAAATGTTATATAATACTGGTATAATGTCAATTAATTATTATTATTATAACTTTTAAAAAGATAAATTTTAATCTCTTTTAATTATTTTTCTATAATTTTTAAGGAATATTTAAGAAAAATACAAAGAAAATTTGCATTCGAACCTTCTGATATCATTCCTCTATACAAGGACAACTCGCATTTGTATAGACAAATGGATGATTTATTCTTAGTTTCTAGCCTTCTCACCAGATGGCAGTAAGAATAAATTATAACATTTTAAAAATAATTTTATTTTATTAAATCTTTTATATAAATAATATAAGATAAATCCAGTTTTTACTTTCCCGGTTGTTATGTATTATAACAGGAGAAAGTATGGCGAGCGGTCAGGAAAAAAAAAGGAAAAAACAATTTTTTCCTTAAGATTTTTACATTTTTGGAAACTCGAAGGACCTTCGAAACATGGAGAAATGTAAAAAAAATTTAGGGGTTTTTCTGTATGTACGGATTTGTTAGTGTTTATGTGTGGGGAGAGGCACCGTTTTGTTTACCCACTTCGAAGCTTAATAACTGTTGTGTCTTTTGTCGAAAGTTTCTGAAATTTTGCAGGGTGGTTTATGTATTAGAGACGTTGATGCTATTAAATTTTGGTGGTTATAGGTCGAGGGGGTGGGGAGATAGAGGGGGTGACTTGTTTATTCATTCTTTCTTCGTGAACGTCATTTGACCTTATTGATAATAAGTTTATTAACTGAGTAATATCATGAGGGATGTTTACAATTGATTTTTTAAAAAATATAGGGCCTAATTGATATAACTTCCTAACCTATAGATCGCTCCTCAATAATACTTTCTATATGATTGATTAATAAGAAAAGATTAAGAAGAGTTAAATTTAGATGCGAAAATAGATTTTTTTATATAAAGTTAATATATAACTCTATTAAATTATTAAATATATTCTATAATAATACAATACGTATAAAAGTTAACTTAAATTTTTGAATAAATTTGATTAATTATATTGTATTTTGATACAATTTTAAATATAATCCTATATATTTTCTTATGTTATAAAATAGAAAAAATACACACGAAGGCAACCACAATCTTCATTTTTTTTTATACAACTCTCTTCTTTCAATCAGGAAAGTGTACATTTCTACGTCACTTTGACGTCACTCTTCTATATTTACAATGAATGACCATAAGAAATGACGTCAAACTGACGTGAAACTGTACCCTATCCTCATTCCTCGCATAAACCTACTAAATCTCTATTGAAAGTTGCCAACCATTAACATCCGTGACTGAATTTTAATGTGATATTTTTGACGCAGAATAACACATTAAAAATTTCAACGTTCTTAAAATTATAAAGATTAAATAATTTTTTAAAATACAAATTAATAATAAAATTTTACAGAAAAAAGAAAAAAACTGAATAGACAGGAATATACATAAAGATAAACATTACAATATTGATAAAAATGTGTACGAGTCTATAAAATACGCCTTCCTGATGTGACATTCTTTCTTGATATAGGCCTATCTCTTTTGTAATATTCCTTCCTAATATATTTCTTTTGTGTAATTCTTTCCTGTTCTATCTTTGTGATATCCTTTCCTGTTATATCTCCTTTATGATATTCCTTTCTGGTTTATCTCTTTGTGATATTCTTTCCTGATATATCTCCACGATATTCCTTCCTAGTCAATAGGGAATCTAGAAATCATTAGAGGAGGGGAAAAAAAAGGAAACAATATACCTTACGAAATTTTTTACTACTTAAAATACCCTACTTTACTCGAGAAAAATCCCTAGAAGGGGGATAAAACTGTGCCCTGCTCACCCCCCTAAATCTATCCCTGTTCCTGGTAGTTACAGTACATCTACTCGCGCTATTCTTCTCCATTATATCTTATTCTTTCTTGACACATCTACGTGATATCCTTTCCACTAAACCTTTTAAAACTGCTAAATAATACAAAAATATTAAACATATTATATCATACACAAAGCTTCATTAACCAACAAAAAAACACAATTTAAAATCCTTTTAAACGTTGAATTTAAAGTAAACTACAGGAAAATTTCGATAATATTTACTAAATAAATATATCAAAAGCTAATAAATAAGAAAATTAACGAAACAGAATGATCAAACAATTTAAATATTTAGAAATCCCATTTTCTATCTAACATTATTATAACTTTCTTCTGCTTCAAAGTCATAATATAATTTATCAATGTATAAATTTTCATAAAATTCTTTTTAAAGTTTAATGTATATATAAATATATTTATAATAATTTAATTACAAACAATAATTTATTTTTCAACGATTTTTATCGTTACGAACTTCCATGTCATTGTATATAATTGAATAAGTTTATATAGCAATGTGTACTGTGGTACAGTGTATAAATTGCCTTTGGGCTATTTAAATATATAATAGTTTCATTTAAATTATATATTGCTAAATAAATAAACTTTCTAAATCTGTTTTAAGATATTTGCTAGACCATTTTTAATTTATAGACATTTATATATATCATTTAAATGTCTAATTATAATTTACCTAATTTTTAATTATGTTTTTAAAATTAAANGTGTGTGTGTGTGTGTGTGTGTGTGTGTGTATAGTGTTAAGGACATTAGAGTGTGTTCACTTGGGCATTAAATTCGTTTGAAAGACGAGGAAAAATTCAAAGATGTCAAATTTGCAAATTTGTTATAAAAGAAGAAAGTCTTGGCACATATTTTATTCATATGACCGTGCCACGGTGATAAAGTTGATTCCTTTAAACAACATCATTAATCTTTTAAACGGAACGATGAATTATGAGTTTTTAATCAAAATTCTGTATACTTTACTTGAAACAAGAAAGAATTGCCTTTTCTTTTAATTTTATTTTCGTTCCTTCTTCCTTCAAGCGTTCAAAAAAACAACAAGAAGAGGGGAGGAAAAAAAACCCCTCTGAACTCTTACATTCTTAACCTTCTTCTTTTTATAAATTATATTTCAAAATTAATTTCGAATTTTTAATCCAAATATGGATGATAATTATAAAAATCATCATCGTCATTATCCTAAAACGTAAACCTTAATCGAAACATCATCATCATCATCATCATCATCCTGACCAATTTAAATCTTCGTTAACACCTAAACTCGTCATAACCATTCGCAATTGTGCTGATGTTGGATTTACAATCATCATCAATCCAAGATGTAAAATAAAATTATGGATGATGATGATGATTATCATCCATAATTTTGTAAGGTTTGTAAAATTATAATTAGCTGATTATGATGTTTGTAAAATTATAATTAGCTGATTCCGTAAGGTTTGTAAAATTATAATTAGCTGATTATGATGATCGTAAAAGTCAAATCGGTATGTGATCATCATCGCATTATCATCATCATCATCATCATCATCTTGAACAATTCCGGTTTGGATCTTAGGAATTGTTCAAGATGATTACAATTAATTAAAATTAATAAATTAATATTTAATTATTTAAAAATTATAAATGTTTTACAAACAATTATTATTTTATTTAAAATCCTAAAAAAAGAAAACTTGTATAAAAATTGTTTATAATTTAATGTTTTTTATTTTATTTTGGAAAATTCGAAACAATTTTTTTAAAGACAATTTTCCATATTTTTTTATGATAATAAAAGTTGTATTTTTAAAAAAATTAACTCAAATTTTGATTATTTCATTTATTTTGAATCTAATATATTTTATTAAATGACTTCTAACTGAATGTACCCAAAATAAATGCATGCAATTCTATATGTTTAGTAAACAGACACATAAAATATTTAATTTTTAAGTGACAAAAACATCTTTACTTTAAAGTCTTAAGCTTAAAAGTTAGATTTTTTTTAAAGCAGAAGTTATACAGTAAATATTGGGATAGGCTTTAAATCATCACATTAAGCTACAAATTAGCATAAAAAATGATTATTTAACGTTATTAGAATTCAAAAATATATAGTTTTTTAATTAAAATATTTATTCAAAACTCGATTTTATGGTGAAGTGTCTTCAAGATAATGATGAGAAGTCTTCACCTATCATTCTAACTTGAATTTCTCATCTACAGACCCTTTAATTTGTTCTTTCGACCCGGTATTTTGTACCTTTTCGGCCATATACAGACTTAAAATAAAAAAAATTTAAACTTTGAACAGTTTTATAACCGAATTATTGCTTTAAAATAGGTGATTTCAGGTGATTCAAGTATCTTCATCATCACAATGATGCAAATAGCGCTCTGGCTAACTTATGCATCATTCTACCTTAAACTTTGCACGTTTAATTCTCCTTATCGATGTAATATTTTGCACCTATGTAATTTTTTCATGGTAGAAAACATCATTACAAGTGTCTTTTTTCCATGTTCTTTTGCTAATTAGAAAAATAATGACGAACATCCATCATCCGGAAGTTTGCAGATGATAGTATTTTATTATGAGGATTGCTTACAGACGGAGGATTTCTGTATATGGAAGAATGTTAGTGAGAGGAGAGTAGAAATAGCTTCAGAATCATTTAAGGACTATAACCTACTTCAACTTTTTAACGTCTATCGATCCTCTAGCATCTCTCTATATATAAGCGTAGGAGCATCGGATTCCATTTATTTTCCTGATGGCACGAAAGACAGCAATATCAGATTATCCTAAGAAATTCGAATAAACGCATATTTGAGAATTTAATATAAGTTAAGAAGAAGAAAGTTATTAATAAATTTTTTGAGGGGTCTCGCGTGTTTCTGGCAAAACACGTTTGCTCCCCCCAAAACCGGGGGGGAGAGAGAGAGAGGGGTGATCACGTGGTTATGACGACTCTCCCTGGCTGGCTCGTCGGTTCGTATTCTCTAGAAGGGTGATCACAGGGTTCTGGCGCGTCACGTGATGGCCCCTCTTAAGGATCGAGCTCGGAATCGAACATGCGTGACCGAATCTGATCGATCCGGACGGTGTCCTTGAAGATAGAAAACGCGTGTTCACGCAGCGAGATGAAGCACGTCAGATACGAGGGCGAGTTTCGGACGAGGGGGACGACGAAGGGGGGGAGCGATAAAGCGTGCACGCATGCGTAGCCGAGTTCGACTACGATAAGGACGGAGGGACGTTACAGTGTTCAGCAAGGCATTTTCTGATGGGATTTTCGCCCTGTTTCTGCAGGCTGGAAGCGGAAAAAAGGGGAGGAGGTAATGGGGGAGCTTATCGCATCCGAGTAATTCCAGTTCGGCGAAACGAGGAGCCCAGAAGCGCGTGAATGATGACGTAAGACATGAACGATGGGAAGTCCCAAGGGCGTAAGAAGATTCCTTGAAGCCGGTAGCTTGTATCGAAACGAAAAAAGTAAAGGAGCCGCAGTTGATGGAGGAGGGATGGGACTCAACTTATCTACATCTTTTTAGGATGGTTCCAATTTTCTACGAATCTCTGTGGAAATCTGGGTGGGATATTTGAGTAGATGCCAGATTAGTTTTTCTCTCTCGTTCCTTCTCTCTCTTCGTTTTCGACTCTTTACGCCCCCGTAATAATTTTGGACACTTTGCAGAATTATCGAAATGTACACAAAATAATAAAATTTTGAATGAATTTTAAAAATTTACATTCCAAACTTTCCTTCCTTCTCACTTACACCTTTAAACTTCCATAAGAAGAATAGGAAGCACAACATGATGATGATGATGATGATGATGATGATGATGATGATTACTGCTTATGAAGATGATCGAAACCAATTAATTCATTTGAAAATTCTCTTAAAAAACTCAGATTTTAAATTAAAAAATCGCAAACTTAAGCAGAAAAATTCCGTGTAACATTTCTAATCTTGAACAGTATTAAATTATTTAAATTAATTATAAGTTTTGATTACTCTAAAAAGAGCTGATATCGAAAGAAAGGATAACAAAACTTAAACCAATTTATAATTTATTAATTTAATTAATTAATAAAGTTTTTTTTAAGAAAATAAAACAAAAAATGTTGCCGAAGAACGAACATAAAAACGTCAATAAAAGGTTTTTTTGGCATGACAAAGGAACAGGAAGGTAAAGCATACCTTCAGGTAAATTATAACGTTGATATTGCATAAAAATGCAGCGATACAAATGGGAAAATTGATTATTAATTTGTTTTTAGATCATTTCTAAATTATTATTTTTTTTTTACAAAAAAATTTTAAGTATAAATGTCGTAATCCGAGCGAATTCGATACTAGATCGTTATTAAAGTACGGTAGAATCTAGAAAAATATTTAAAATTAAGATATTTCTTTATTGAGAAAAGATAAATAAATTGAAGTCCAATAATATCAATTTAAAAAAAAAACTATTTATTTTTTTAATGATTTAGGTTATCAACTAAAACATTTTTCGCACGTTTAATTCTGATGATTTTCCGATTTGTAATCAAGAAATGCGAAAAAATTTCCAGTTTCTTCGAGATGATTGGTCTTTGTTTGAATTTATATCTGTATGTTTTTTTTAATAGTTAGATATTTATCCAATTAATTCTAAATTCATTAGTTTTTTTGCGATATTCTTGATGAAATAATCACAAAATAACGTAATGCTGGATTTAAGTTCATCCGTAAATCACTAGAGATGAATTCGGATTCAGCATCACTAAATTAGAGAAAAGATACCATAAAATCTAATACTTTTTGCGTATCAGTTGGTGTAAATCGAATATCGTTGTATACTAGATGAAATCTTCATAGAAAACAATATGTAGAGCCATAAAATCCAACTTTAATGTGTACCCTTTCTACACTGATAAGTTCAACTCAACATCACTGGTTTCTGTATTAATGAATTCAACACGATTTTATTCTATAGTGTAAAAAGTATATCATATAACTACACAATCACTTTGTAAAGAATTTAAATTTGATAAATTAATTAAATTTCAAAGCACTAAGTACAAATTCTCTTCAAATTCATAGCATCAGGAGACTATAATTTTAACTATCGATACGTGAAAAGGGATCCGAACCCATTATCAGAAGCATAATTTTTCAGAAATTTTAAGCTATGAATTTTAAATTCCGTAATAATTCATAACTCTTACATAAAATTTTACAGATACAGCTTACATAGAGATAATGATACAGCTTACACAGCCTTTTAATGGAACAGGCATAAGTTATGGTATAAACATTAAAAATTGAATAAATTTAAAATATTTTACTTAAAAAAATATATATAATTAAATGTTCTAAGTCTTTCCAAACAAATTTTAAAACTGAATTTAAGCTGTTAAAAGCATTTTTTCTTTTTTTTTCCTCCTCTATGTGAAGTCTTCTACTCATCCTTCCAATTCATAAACATAAAAATATCCTTAATATTATTTTATTAAGATAAAATTAAATTTTTTTAACACTTTAAGCTTCAAAAACTGTCTAAAATTTCGATTTATTCACCGAAAAGAAAAAATTTCGTCCATTTTTCTTGTGGCAAAAACACTAAGATAATGGCAAAGATTCATTGTTGTAACACGTGATTTTAGTAATTTCTCACCCCCAAATGACCAAAGTCATGCCTCGGGATATAAAAGAGTAAAAGTTTTCTAATATTTTCTGGTTGGTTTATATATAATTCCTTTCGGCACGACTCGAAAACACGTTTAAAGTATCATGCATGCCAGAGATTTAGTTGAAAGCAGAAGAAGGCGATTGTTTGTAACCAGGTAACCGCAAGAAGTGTGTGTGTGGTGATGTGTTTACGCCTTATCCACTTCAGGGTAGACAAGGGGAGAGGCCTAGATAAGCTTAACGGGACTAATCCTCTGAGGCTTCCCCTTCCGCACCCCGCAATTGTGGAATGGGAACCAAACGTCCAATCCAATCTTCGTGGGAGGCGATCCTATGCCAAGAACTAACTCGGGATGGCAGTTAAACCCGGCGGGTTGGTTCCATTGATGGTGGCCATACCGCATTACACGCACCAAGGGTCTCGTTGTCCCGCAACCGGACGATCCGTGTGTTCCACGGTTACTTCACAAATCCAACTTTTGTCCACGCGACTCAAACTACCAGTGGAAACCGTAGAACGAGGATCTGTTTCTAGTCTATTGTCGAGCCAGGAAAATAACATGGGTGGGATTCCCAGACCCTTTTCTCAATACAGAACTCGAAAAAAGGGGAGTTTCAGCCGTTGTATGTGTTTGTTATGCGTTTGTTCTTTTTTGTGTGTGTGTGAAGATCGAGTAAAGAATGCTCGACCGCAGCCACGAGGGAGAAAAGATGAAAGTTTGTCCTCTATCGGTTTGGCATTTGAAATATTGTTGTAGAAATATTTCGATATTTATCTTAAAAAGAAGGGAAAAAACTCTAAAAAAAAAGAAATTTGACAGACTTTATTCTGTCTTTTTTATACTTTTTCAATGGATTAATTATCAAGTTCTTTGAAAGTGTCCATCAAAACTGAAGAACCATGAAGATGATTTATAAAATTAATCAATTTGGCATAACAAATTTAGATTTAAAACATAAAAAATTTACAGATTATTGAGTGATTATTTTTTAAATAATTGTTTAAAGTTAAAAAATATATTCAAAATATTAAAATAAAAAAATTATATTAAGATATGAGACTTTATAATTCATCGTAAATGGCTCTTATTTTATAAAATAGAAAAATTTTCGAGCGAATTGCTTCGTCTTTCAATAGTTCTTTCATTAATTTTGATTCACGAAAGATCTTTGAATAACCCTTAAACAAAATCAGTAGTTGAAAATGCAAGGAGCATAAAATTTCATTAATTTATGTAAAATATTTCCAGCAATATCAATATAATCGAGTTAACCTTCAAACTACTTAACACAAACTAATCCGACTCATTCATTACACATCCCTCACATCTCCTTTCGTAGTTTTAAGTACATTTTTCTTCGATACAAGTGTATGTTCTACTTCTATTTAATTATTATAAAGATTTTTACACTTATTATCTACGTAAAATTGAATTTTAAAAGAACAAATTGACTTCTTGTATAATACGAAGGTGAAAAAAAAATATTCAGGATTTAAGCAAAGGGAAAAAAAATGAAAATTTGCAATGTTTAAAAAGTATTATTGCAAAGAAACGAGGCGCTTAAAATGAAGAAAATTGAAATTTTGTGCCAAAAATTAAGAAAAAATAGGTCCTAAATAATGAAGAATTTGCTCCGATCTAAGAAAGACTGATAAAACTTTCATTAATTATTGATATTTAGTTGTATAACTGGATTTGTTAAGAAGAGAGATACTCGGAGTATTAAAAAAAAATTAAAATTTTTGCATGAAAAGTAAGAAAAAAGCCACATAAGAGAGAAGATTACCCCCCAAAACAAAACTTTTCTGGAAGAGGGCTCGTATCGTAGAAATTAGCACGAGTTAAACGTTAATTGTCGAAACGTGACATCAATTTACAGTGTGTAGAGTAAAGAAATCTTTATGGAAAATTAAGAAAAAAGGACTTAGAAGTGATGAAAAATTTGCTATGGAAGGGAGCATGTTATAGGAAAGAGCGAGGGTTAAACGCTAGTTATATAGTAGACGAAGAGTAGGAAATAGTCGATGGTCCGTCACGCCAAAGTCCATCGCATCTGTCAAAGGCAGCTGCCTTCTAAACGACAGCGCATCAGAATAAGGTGGGACATAAGCGAACTGCATCCTGTAGAGCGGAACACGGAGTTCGTTCGTGCGCGAGCAGAGAGCAGGGGGTGGAGGGAATCAGTGGAGGAATTCCGTTCCTCCCTTTATCCCAGAGGTGCCCTGTTATAGCGTGCGATCTGCTATTTCTTGTCGCTCCGGGGAAAGTGAGAATTAATCTGCTTCCGGCGATTAATTTATTTTCTCTTCTTGTTTGGTCGGATCGTCTGGCGAGCGGAAATTGTTCTATCCGAACTCAACGTCTAACCTCAAATTGAAATAGAAGAGTTGGATGGAGAGGGCAAACACCTTTTCGAGGTTTTAATGTAAAATCGAGGACGGAATGTCGACTATATAAGTTAGAACAGACGGAAATATCTCCGGATGTTGTCAACCTCCGACACTGCACTTGTAATGGCATTCTCGGAAAAGTAATTTATATCTGCAGGAAGTTCTTGGAGTTTCTATAATTACACAAATTTATAATTTTTGGTTTTAGTTTAAAAGGTTTAACGTTGCCACTTGCTAAGATTACTTTGAATCTTCTACTTGGAAATTTACGTTCCACTCTCAATTATTTAAATCTTTTACTCAATCCGAAAGAACTTATTATCAAAATTCCAATTTTACTCCTTGGGAAATTGATATAATTGACTCGCTGACTACTTAATTGAAATTTTATTTCAAGAAGAAGAAGAAGTAAAGAAAGAATAAATTCCTCTTACTTTTAAAATGCTTTTATTTTTCTTCTTTCTTTAATTTCTGCAAATTGAAAATTATTAGTTTAATGGGTTGGATTTAAAAAAATATATATATTTTAAGGTGGAAGGAGAAGGCACACGTGTTTGATTCCTCCTATGGAATAAACGGTTAAAAAATTTCAATTTTTGGTGCCGTTAGATTGTGTAAAATTGTGTAATTTTATACAAGGCCTATTTTACATTTCTGGCCTTAAACTGTATCACCTAACAGGCCATTCCTCTTTGCTAAATAGTAATTTCAAAAGCTTGAAAGATCTAAACTATGTTCTCCATGCTGGATTTACGTTCGTAACACTAACAAGTAAGTTCGTCAGTTGTGTATATAGAAACGGTTAAATAAATGGAAATTTATTCATCAAAACATAACGGTTTATAAGCTATAACGGTCATTAAACAGTTGACATGTTATAACGGTCGATAAGCAATGTGAAACACAAAAAACATCAAGGTCAAACACGATTTTAGCATGAATATAAAGGTCTCATATTATTGATTCGGTGGTGGATTATCTTATAAGTAAAATAAGTACTTGGAACCTCAAACTGATGGGGACCAAATAGAAATGTGTATTACATAGAGATGGGATAGTCGGTATTGGTTGTTTCTTAATTAAGGCATTATAAATCATCTGAATTTCAATTTGATAAGTGTTATTAAGTTCGTTTCTTTGCTATTATGAAATTAATTGTAAGATATTCTCGAAATTTTGAAGCAATAAGCCCAAAAAATGATGTAAACTTATTTTTGTTGTTGCCGATTTTGTTTTTTGGAATTTGGAGTAATCTGGTTATATCTAATATTAATACAATTAAACATTTTGACAAATTATCATTAAATTCCTAATTAATTTACTAAAAAATAAAATAATAAACTAGAAAATCTTGTATTCTTCTGAAAGAAAGAAAAATTTTTGTCCTTAATAAAAGCCTAATAACTCCTCCAACTAATCCATAGCGTTTATTTTATTTAGGATAATTTTCTGCGAAAATTATTAATATCATTTTAAAAGATTAGGAGGGGCAAAGTGTGTTAAACAGGACCGGGAGAAGGGGGAATGGCTTATTATAACTCTCGACCATCTGGCCTCCCACCTCGCCAACTGGTAGTCCATACAGAGTCCATTGTGGCCTGCAGCGTGTCGCCATCAATTGTCCACTTCATCGCAGGAAATGACAGGAGAGAACGTCCGGTCTGTCGATGACGTCACGAATGACCCTCCCGAACGGTCGATGGCTTGCCCGCTTCTGCAAATGTTTGCCGGGTTTAGTCGTACAACATCAATAGAAAGTGGCTGCGTACACAAAGCGATGAGCAAACACTTCTCGTTTAGAAAAAGGGAGGTAGATTAGTGTAAGTGATATTTAATGAGACTATAAGGAACAAACCCTGCTACATCCGTAAGAAACTTTATAAAGATTAAGAAAGTTTTTCGAATTATTTCAAAACTTAAAATATATCCATTCATCTGTTTAAGAAATTTTACATTCTACGGACCGAAGAACAGAAATTTATATTTTTCGCGTTGTAAATCTTTATACACAAATTTTATAAATTAAATTTTATAGTTAATCGATCGTTTATAGATGTCAAATAAGATGAAGTTATAGATTTATACGGCTTTCATGTTAATCAGAGATGTTTACATCGAAGCGAATGGAACTCGATGGTTCGCTAACCTCTTTAACAATCTCTACTTCCTCTAAAATCGATAAAACTTCAAATTTCTTGAAGTGGATTATCAAAAACACATTCGTAAGAGATATTTCCATCATTATTAATAAAAATATATTCCATTTTTTATATACGTGACATTTTATTTAAATCTATTTACTCTCCTCCAAATGGTAAACTCGATATCACCTTCGTATCCGATGACCATTTTTTTTTTTAATATTGCAACGTGAGTTATCCACATGTTTACAATTTATTCTTTAATTTAATATTTAAACCTTAAAAAAGCATTGAAAATTTTACGAATAACCCTACTTATAAAGGTTAGATTCTTGAGTTGTTTTGCATGGCAAGTAAATGATAATCGTGAAGTTCGGTAAGAGANTAATTTGTACCGTAAATTTTATTGTTTTATTGATGGGATATTTAATGTTTTTTTTTTAATATTAAAAATCTTTTATTGTAAAAAATTTATATACTTATCGACAGTAATGGCTACCTAAATAGCAAAAAATTCAGGCAGATGTTAATAGGAACCTATTGAATAACCGAGTCAATTCGTATAGCAAAACAAAAAAAATATTATTTTTAGATTTATTTTGAAAAATATCCATCCGAATATATTAAATTTAGATTATCTGCAATTCAAATTAGACAAAAAAAAAAAAGAAAAAAGTTTTTATCACGAAGTAAAGTTAGTATTATTTGATTTTTATCAATTATTGCAGAGGACAATAGGCACAAAAGATTTACCAAAGGCCTATGCAACCATTTCTTACCATCGGAAACAAGAGTTTACAAAAGAAAACTCGAGGGATTTTGATCGTCTTTCCCAAATATTAAATCCAAATATCGAATGCGAAGAGTTCTATTTACAGAATTTCAAACTCTTATAATAAAAAAAAAATATATATATATATACAGTATATCTATATATAATATTTAAATAATAACATTTAATTATTTAAATATTCATTAACAATGGAAGAAGGTTCGCTATTTAAAAACTTTCACAGAAGATTTTAATATTAAATTTTCGACTTGAAACAAAAATTTCACAATAATTAACAAGTAAAATTTAAGTATTTTAACACGACATTCGACTTTTTAAAATCATAATAAAAATTATGTAACAATTCATCAAATCGTTATTTATATATTAATACATGACATTGTTATCCCTATTAATTACGTTGATACGAGGTACGGATCCAGTCAATGACACTTACTGGCTATAGGAGGGAGCAAAATGGATCAGAGCAAAGCGTTGATAACCCTAATGGACAGGACGTGGGCCACTCCAGCAATTTATCAATGAAGGTCGCAGCGATGATTTTCGTTTGGAAATTACAAGTCGCTATGTTTACACGCGACTTCGGACATGATCGATGGCAGACGGACACTGGGGAGAAAGGCGATATCATCGTCTGCACTCTCTCTCTCTCTCTCCCTTTCCACACTCTCACTCAATTTCTTATACGATACCTGCTCCCTTTTTTTAAATATATAACTTTTTTTAATGACTATCGTAAATTACGGGGTCAATTTCCTATTCCCGATGTTAGCTCCAGAAAATTATAATCTAGAAAAATTTAAATTGTAGTGTCCTAATTATTAGTTTTAAGTTCTTAGGTAAACTATTTTCTACTAAATTTTATCGGGTTTCTTTTAGTTTTTTTTGTATTATGTCTTATACTTAAGACGTGATGGATGCANATTTACAGATTATTGAGTGATTATTTTTTAAATAATTGTTTAAAGTTAAAAAATATATTCAAAATATTAAAATAAAAAAATTATATTAAGATATGAGACTTTATAATTCATCGTAAATGGCTCTTATTTTATAAAATAGAAAAATTTTCGAGCGAATTGCTTCGTCTTTCAATAGTTCTTTCATTAATTTTGATTCACGAAAGATCTTTGAATAACCCTTAAACAAAATCAGTAGTTGAAAATGCAAGGAGCATAAAATTTCATTAATTTATGTAAAATATTTCCAGCAATATCAATATAATCGAGTTAACCTTCAAACTACTTAACACAAACTAATCCGACTCATTCATTACACATCCCTCACATCTCCTTTCGTAGTTTTAAGTACATTTTTCTTCGATACAAGTGTATGTTCTACTTCTATTTAATTATTATAAAGATTTTTACACTTATTATCTACGTAAAATTGAATTTTAAAAGAACAAATTGACTTCTTGTATAATACGAAGGTGAAAAAAAAATATTCAGGATTTAAGCAAAGGGAAAAAAAATGAAAATTTGCAATGTTTAAAAAGTATTATTGCAAAGAAACGAGGCGCTTAAAATGAAGAAAATTGAAATTTTGTGCCAAAAATTAAGAAAAAATAGGTCCTAAATAATGAAGAATTTGCTCCGATCTAAGAAAGACTGATAAAACTTTCATTAATTATTGATATTTAGTTGTATAACTGGATTTGTTAAGAAGAGAGATACTCGGAGTATTAAAAAAAAATTAAAATTTTTGCATGAAAAGTAAGAAAAAAGCCACATAAGAGAGAAGATTACCCCCCAAAACAAAACTTTTCTGGAAGAGGGCTCGTATCGTAGAAATTAGCACGAGTTAAACGTTAATTGTCGAAACGTGACATCAATTTACAGTGTGTAGAGTAAAGAAATCTTTATGGAAAATTAAGAAAAAAGGACTTAGAAGTGATGAAAAATTTGCTATGGAAGGGAGCATGTTATAGGAAAGAGCGAGGGTTAAACGCTAGTTATATAGTAGACGAAGAGTAGGAAATAGTCGATGGTCCGTCACGCCAAAGTCCATCGCATCTGTCAAAGGCAGCTGCCTTCTAAACGACAGCGCATCAGAATAAGGTGGGACATAAGCGAACTGCATCCTGTAGAGCGGAACACGGAGTTCGTTCGTGCGCGAGCAGAGAGCAGGGGGTGGAGGGAATCAGTGGAGGAATTCCGTTCCTCCCTTTATCCCAGAGGTGCCCTGTTATAGCGTGCGATCTGCTATTTCTTGTCGCTCCGGGGAAAGTGAGAATTAATCTGCTTCCGGCGATTAATTTATTTTCTCTTCTTGTTTGGTCGGATCGTCTGGCGAGCGGAAATTGTTCTATCCGAACTCAACGTCTAACCTCAAATTGAAATAGAAGAGTTGGATGGAGAGGGCAAACACCTTTTCGAGGTTTTAATGTAAAATCGAGGACGGAATGTCGACTATATAAGTTAGAACAGACGGAAATATCTCCGGATGTTGTCAACCTCCGACACTGCACTTGTAATGGCATTCTCGGAAAAGTAATTTATATCTGCAGGAAGTTCTTGGAGTTTCTATAATTACACAAATTTATAATTTTTGGTTTTAGTTTAAAAGGTTTAACGTTGCCACTTGCTAAGATTACTTTGAATCTTCTACTTGGAAATTTACGTTCCACTCTCAATTATTTAAATCTTTTACTCAATCCGAAAGAACTTATTATCAAAATTCCAATTTTACTCCTTGGGAAATTGATATAATTGACTCGCTGACTACTTAATTGAAATTTTATTTCAAGAAGAAGAAGAAGTAAAGAAAGAATAAATTCCTCTTACTTTTAAAATGCTTTTATTTTTCTTCTTTCTTTAATTTCTGCAAATTGAAAATTATTAGTTTAATGGGTTGGATTTAAAAAAATATATATATTTTAAGGTGGAAGGAGAAGGCACACGTGTTTGATTCCTCCTATGGAATAAACGGTTAAAAAATTTCAATTTTTGGTGCCGTTAGATTGTGTAAAATTGTGTAATTTTATACAAGGCCTATTTTACATTTCTGGCCTTAAACTGTATCACCTAACAGGCCATTCCTCTTTGCTAAATAGTAATTTCAAAAGCTTGAAAGATCTAAACTATGTTCTCCATGCTGGATTTACGTTCGTAACACTAACAAGTAAGTTCGTCAGTTGTGTATATAGAAACGGTTAAATAAATGGAAATTTATTCATCAAAACATAACGGTTTATAAGCTATAACGGTCATTAAACAGTTGACATGTTATAACGGTCGATAAGCAATGTGAAACACAAAAAACATCAAGGTCAAACACGATTTTAGCATGAATATAAAGGTCTCATATTATTGATTCGGTGGTGGATTATCTTATAAGTAAAATAAGTACTTGGAACCTCAAACTGATGGGGACCAAATAGAAATGTGTATTACATAGAGATGGGATAGTCGGTATTGGTTGTTTCTTAATTAAGGCATTATAAATCATCTGAATTTCAATTTGATAAGTGTTATTAAGTTCGTTTCTTTGCTATTATGAAATTAATTGTAAGATATTCTCGAAATTTTGAAGCAATAAGCCCAAAAAATGATGTAAACTTATTTTTGTTGTTGCCGATTTTGTTTTTTGGAATTTGGAGTAATCTGGTTATATCTAATATTAATACAATTAAACATTTTGACAAATTATCATTAAATTCCTAATTAATTTACTAAAAAATAAAATAATAAACTAGAAAATCTTGTATTCTTCTGAAAGAAAGAAAAATTTTTGTCCTTAATAAAAGCCTAATAACTCCTCCAACTAATCCATAGCGTTTATTTTATTTAGGATAATTTTCTGCGAAAATTATTAATATCATTTTAAAAGATTAGGAGGGGCAAAGTGTGTTAAACAGGACCGGGAGAAGGGGGAATGGCTTATTATAACTCTCGACCATCTGGCCTCCCACCTCGCCAACTGGTAGTCCATACAGAGTCCATTGTGGCCTGCAGCGTGTCGCCATCAATTGTCCACTTCATCGCAGGAAATGACAGGAGAGAACGTCCGGTCTGTCGATGACGTCACGAATGACCCTCCCGAACGGTCGATGGCTTGCCCGCTTCTGCAAATGTTTGCCGGGTTTAGTCGTACAACATCAATAGAAAGTGGCTGCGTACACAAAGCGATGAGCAAACACTTCTCGTTTAGAAAAAGGGAGGTAGATTAGTGTAAGTGATATTTAATGAGACTATAAGGAACAAACCCTGCTACATCCGTAAGAAACTTTATAAAGATTAAGAAAGTTTTTCGAATTATTTCAAAACTTAAAATATATCCATTCATCTGTTTAAGAAATTTTACATTCTACGGACCGAAGAACAGAAATTTATATTTTTCGCGTTGTAAATCTTTATACACAAATTTTATAAATTAAATTTTATAGTTAATCGATCGTTTATAGATGTCAAATAAGATGAAGTTATAGATTTATACGGCTTTCATGTTAATCAGAGATGTTTACATCGAAGCGAATGGAACTCGATGGTTCGCTAACCTCTTTAACAATCTCTACTTCCTCTAAAATCGATAAAACTTCAAATTTCTTGAAGTGGATTATCAAAAACACATTCGTAAGAGATATTTCCATCATTATTAATAAAAATATATTCCATTTTTTATATACGTGACATTTTATTTAAATCTATTTACTCTCCTCCAAATGGTAAACTCGATATCACCTTCGTATCCGATGACCATTTTTTTTTTTAATATTGCAACGTGAGTTATCCACATGTTTACAATTTATTCTTTAATTTAATATTTAAACCTTAAAAAAGCATTGAAAATTTTACGAATAACCCTACTTATAAAGGTTAGATTCTTGAGTTGTTTTGCATGGCAAGTAAATGATAATCGTGAAGTTCGGTAAGAGACATTGAAGACAAATCTTTTACTAATATTGTTTAAAGATAATTGATGCATGACTGTCGCAGACATTTCAGTCAGCAAACTGTCGATTGAGTTTTTCTTGATAATAAGAACAACAATATTCCCGCCAAGCCAAGAATGGGTGATGCAGACCTCAGCTTTAGCAGATTACAGAGAGACGCGGTTGGTTGAAAGGGTTCAGTCAGGTGGTAAATTTGGAGGATTTCGGGGTCCAGTCACCCTCCACTGCTACGGTAGAGGGGAGGAAAGAGAGACGAGAGTCCTCTCTATACACTAGCCGCTACTTCAATAGCGTAAAATGTAAATAGACGGTGCAGAAGTGACAACTTATGATTGAGAAGTTCTCGTAACATATTCTAAGAATGTGACGTTCCTATTGAGATTCTAAAAGCATGCCACTCGAACATATATCATGTAAAGGTTGAAATTCCGGATGAAATTCAAATATCATTATTCTTATCGAATTAAGAGTTTTCTTCCAATCTCCTCCCTACTAACAGATTAATGTCTATCGCTTAGAAAAAGGATGGTTCTGGTGAAAAATCAAATCGATTTTATGAAAATTTTCGGATTATTTATAATTTTAAATAATAGTTTAAACATTTATTATTAATGTTTGATACATAAAAACACGGTGAGGATTTTTAGAACACAGGAAATGCATTTTAATTCAAGATTATGTTCAATTTAGTTGCAAAATACAATTTTATTATTAAATGTGATGTCTAGAACACGTGATAGTCCTCCTCAATCTCAAAATTCAACCCGAATTTAAAGATAGGACAATTAAAAACTAAAGTTTTTGAAGATAAATCAGTGAATGTTGACTTAATAAATTATATGGCACCGAGTTCATTATAGTAAAGTTATTATTTTGTAAACGACTCGTGCCAGTCACTAGTCCATTGACTGAGTGTCAGCGCACACTTTTTCCTGATAAAATAATAATTAAAAAAGAATAAAATTAATGAATGACACCGATAATGAAATATGTAAATCATCTATCGAATATAAGGGAGAGAGGAAAAAAAAGAAACCAGATTTTAATTAAATTAATTGTAACGCCTTCGAGGGAAGAGGGAAGGGGAGGGAAAAAAAACCCATTGCAACTTACGTTACACACGAAACGAGTTAACGTAAATTCCGAATTTAAAATTTCGTCGGGGGAGATTTTCTGCGTATGGCGCCATCTGTTGAATATTACGAAAAGCAATTAATCGATAATTTTCGAAAATGCAAATTTTAATATTTAAATATTTTTCCTATTTCTTCTCGCCCGATTTAAATTTTTACAATTTTTGTATTTTCTTTTTTGTATATCGCGAGATTTTATTTTTCCTCCCTCCTCTTCCTCAAAATGTTTCACGATAATGGTTGAAATCTTTTAAGAAGATGAAGTGAAAAAAAGAGTTAATCTTTTTTTTTTTTTTGAAAATTATTGGGAGGATCGTTAACGTACCGTAAAGAATTTCATATAAAATGATATTAGAAGAATTAGATTCAAAATTTCTTCAAAAAGACTCGATTGGAATGAATGGCAAAAAAAAATTGATAAAAATATAATTAGAAAAATTTGATCAATGCCTTTGATAGAGCTCGATCAAACTGATCAAAAGATCAATGAAATAATGTAATTAAAATTTTATTTGAAGACTTTGATCAAAATTACAATGAAAGACCTCGATCAAAATATCATTGAAAAATCGTGATTAAATGTCATTGGTAAAGTTTGATCAAAATATCATTGAAAATTTGATCAAACTACTATTGATCAAAATAATAGAGAAAGGATATAATTATTATAATGCCATTGGTTTTAATGGAAAAAGTCTGATCGAGTTTTCGGTGGTTATTTAAACAAAATTCCTTGAGAAAAATTAGTAAAAATGTCATCAAAAATGCCACAATGTTATTTTTAAAAATTTAATCAGTCGACCCCCCTATAACACTGTTGATTTTTCCGTTTTATATGAATTCATGTTGTATGAGTCATTTAGATTTTACAAATACGTGTGCCAGGCTGTGAACGGCTTACGTATTTGTAAAATCTAAGTGACTCGTACAACAAGGAATTCATATAAAACGGAAAAATCAACAGTGTTATAGGGGGGTCGACTGTAAATGTACTGTTATTTTGTACTATTTTGAACGAATATAAAATAATATTTCTTTAATAAAAATATATTATTTTGATTTAAAGTGAGGGCTTTTTTTTTTCTTTTAATATACACTTACAATGCAATGTATTGTTTATTTTACACGTGTTATGTGGTAGTAACGGTTTGCCTCTATGCAATAATGACCTAATTATTATCTTTTAGTAAAAACCACAAGAAATATTCTTAAAAATAGAAGTATTTTCGTAAAGATGTGTGCAGATACTCGTATTATTTCTGTGGTTCTAATGTTAGAATCGATAACTGTGCTATACAAGTCGACCCCCTATAACACTGTTGATAATTCCGTTTTATATGAATTCCATGTTGTACGAGTTACTTAGATTTTACAAATACGTGTGCCGGGCTGTGAACGGCTCACGTATTTGTAAAATCTAAGCGACTCGTACAACATGGAATTCATATAAAACAGAATTATCAACAGTGTTATAGGGGGGATCGACTGTATTTTAATGTCATATAATGTTGTATTATAAATATATTGATAGTTTCATATTATTTACGACGGTAAAATAGAAATTATATAAGAGTAGTTACAACACAAATCATCCCCTTCATCGCACCCAACTTCTCCTCTACACCGAAGTGAACTGGCCCGTTACGATAACCTTGTGTGGTAGTATACCAGGGATCTCCTCTGTAGTTGCTTTGTGTTCAAGCCAGTACAGTGCGTTGAAAAGTTTCGAGCGGCAACATGGCGTCGAAAAAAGCAAAGAAACAAAGGATCGAATACGAATGTGAATCAGATCAGTTTAGTGTCATTTCAGATGACGACGAGTGTGATATTAGTGACAGTGAAACAGACGAATACGAATTAAGTGAATGTGAAAGTGGTGAAGGTGAGTCGTGGAGTCTGTCAGGAGAAGCGAGAAAACCCTTTCCCACAGACAGCAATTTAGGAAAGGTTAATGTAAACATTCCTTTCTTGGATCGTAACCCCGAATCGATATTTGAGTACTTCTTTACCCAAGAATTAATAGAATCTATTGTGTCACACACAAATATTTACGCATCCGAAACAATTAAGAAGAAGAGGTCGGAAGGATCGCTGAAAACAGCGAGCAGAATTCGATATTGGAAAGAAACCGATTGTAATGAAGTGAAGTTATTCATTGCTTTACTCATCCTACAAGGTGTAGTAAAGAAACCAACCATGCAATTGTATTTTACT
Source organism: Centruroides sculpturatus (assembly GCF_000671375.1). Classification (NCBI taxonomy): domain Eukaryota; kingdom Metazoa; phylum Arthropoda; class Arachnida; order Scorpiones; family Buthidae; genus Centruroides; species Centruroides sculpturatus. The sequence continues at coordinate 526,630 of NW_019384444.1, forward strand.
AAGAATGAAATGCTGGCTACCCCATTCTTTAGACAGGTCATGAAAAGAGATAGATTTCTACTTCTTCTATCATTGATTCATTTTACTATTGATTCAGAAGAAAGTAGGAAAGAAAACGATTACCATTTCTTTCAAATCGTACCGCTTTTGAATCATCTAAAAGAGAAATGGCAGGAGATCTACACGCCAGAAAGGGATATAAGTATAGACGAGAGCCTGCTTATGTGGAAGGGTCGTGGTCTCTCATGGAGAACCTACATACCAAGGAAGAGGGCACGTATGGGAGTAAAGTCTTACCTTCTCTGCGAATCGTCCACAGGATACGTCTACGATATGATGATCTATACAGGAGAATCTACACTTTTGTGCGATAAAGTAAAGGATCTCGACCTTAAAGGATTTAATAAAACATCGAGGGTGGTGTTAACTCTGATGGAAAGTCGACTAGACAAAGGTCATAGGTTATTTCTGGATAACTATTATTCTTCGCCCAAGTTATACGACACGTTAGCACGTTACAAAACTGATGTAGTGGGTACTGTTCGAATGAACAGGAGAGATTTGCCACCAGATATGAAAGACAAAGTCCTAAAACCCGGGGAAGTTTGCTCGTGGTATCGTGGACGACTCATGGCACTGAAATGGCACGATAAAAAAGACGTGTGTATGCTTTCTACCATACACGACGGTAGCATGAGAAGTCATAAAGGTAGAGGACGGAAAACTACGATGAAACCTGCAGCAGTGTTGGATTATAACAAAGGAATGGGAGGTGTCGATTTGGCAGATCAATGCATTAGTAATTACGCTATAAAAAAGAAGCGCATGAAAAAATTTTACATAAAGATGTTTCTTCATCTCGTAGAAATTACGGTGTTTAATTCGTACATAATTTATACAAAATACGGTGCTAAAACAAGACGTTTGAACTTCATGTTAAATTTAGTGTCTAATCTCATAAAGAAATGCGCTCAAAGC